>NC_052942.1:5810044-5860044 GCF_013358895.1 Oreochromis aureus | reverse complement strand
ATAGTATTTCTACTAAATGTAGTATTTATGCTTAATCATACTATTTCTATATATTACTGCCAGGTCCCCAGGCAGCCAATCCTCTGTGAGGCCTGAGACATTCAAATTTACATATCAGGGCCTGCACGGCTTCCCAGCCAGCCAATCATATCTTAGGGATGAGACATTCAAATTTACAAATCAGGGCCTGGACTGCTTTCCAGCCAGCCAATCATATATGTGGATTGAGGCAATCAAATTTGCATATTGGGGCCTTCGTGGCTTCTAATCCAACAAGTCATCCATGTCATATATCTCTAAAAATCCATATTTTAATGATAAATTGTCAACAGTTGAAGATTCCTCCATCTCTTCTGAACAAAACGGTGTAAGAATGACCATTCTAGCCCCTAAGGTTAGGAAATTATGGTCATTTGTTTCAGGGAGTCCTCACTATGAGAAATAGACTACAAAAATCCTGTCTCTGTGCTGCGTGTGTGCACCTGTTTTGGCGGGAAAAGTACACAGCCTCTCTGATTGGTGGATTCAAATTTAGCAGCTCCCAGGCTGCTTGACTGACCTAGAAACTTGATTTTCTCTCCTGTGTGTGTGTGTGTGTGTGTGTGTGTGTGTGTGTGTGTGTGTGTGTGTGTGTGTGTGTGTGTGTGTGTGAGAGACACACACAGAGAGAGAAAGCCTTTTACAGTATTCTGTAAACTTTTATGATTTTACCAGCTTTTCTAATATGGACCTCAGATTCTTGTTAACACTCCATGGCACAAATACTCTTCCCTTTAGGCTCTGTGTGTGTGTGTGTATCAATATTTCTCCCATTTTAAAGTATTACTCCTCCATAATTGTATTTCTGTTAAATCAAAGTACTTTTACTACATCTTAGTACTTCTGCTCAATCATAGTATTTCTGCTAAATCATAGTATTTTGCCAAATTATGGTTTTTTTTTGCCAAATCATAACATTTGTGTTATGTTATAGTATTACTACTAAGTGGAGGAATTTTTGTCTTGTTACAGTATATGTGCTGATTACAGTATTTGTGCTAAATCATAGTATTTCTACTATATTATATTTTTCTTTCCAAGTATAGCATTTCTGCTATATAAGTGTATTCTGCTATGTTAAAATATTTGTGCTAAACCAGTGTATTTGTGCTGAAACATAGTATTTCTGCCAAATGTAGTATTTCTGTCAAATTACAGCATTTTTGCTATGTTGTACTGTTTCTCTAAATCATATTATTTCTGTAATGTTTAAGAATATTTGGCTAAATATATTCTTTCTGTTATCTTATACTATTTCTCCTAAATTCTTGTATTTTTGAGAAGTTATCGTGTTTCTGGTAAGTTACAATATTTCTGCTAAGTTCTGCTATGCTATTGTATTTCTGCCAAGTATTATGTTTCCTCTAAGATATTGCAGTTCTGCTAAGTTACTACATTTTAGCAAAGTTCCTTTGCTTCTGCAAAGTTTTTTACAATTTCTGCAACTTTTCAGCTTTTTCAGCTAGTTTCAGCAGAAAGCTTCAGCTTTAAAGCATCCACACTGCATTTTCGCGCAGGAAATGCAAATTTTTCTAGTTGTGTGGATGCCCTCAAGGGCTTCCACACTATTGAGTTCCTGTTTCTCTTTATTCTTTATTATTATTCCTGTCGCTTCCGTGCGTTTTTTCGCCGTGGATCTACTCCCACAGTTTTCAGCCCGATTTTCTCCGTTCAAACTCTAAACTGTTCTGCTCTTTCTGCTAATGCCGGCTATATCTTTTGGTGTTTATTACTGTTATACTTTTTAAAATATTACACTTTTTTCCTTTAATTTGTCCCATTGAAATGAATGGAAAACTTCCACAATTCTGCTAAAACTTGCTTGTCTTTGAAACTCAACTACTTTGTCATACTTTCACCTAGAAACTCCATTCAAACTTTAAAATGTTCTCAGATTATTGGGCTATTCCTGTCTGATTCAGCTTTTTCAGATCTTCTGCCGTTTTAATCTTATCTCTCTTTAAGTTTTCAGTTGCAAAATTGTGATTTTTCAGAAAATACATGCGTTGCTATGGTTGCTATGCAATTAAGTCAGAGTGAGGGCTGGTCCTTTCTGAATTTTCTCTTCATGTCTAAACAACTTCTTGCTACTGGCTCAATTTGCACTCAACCCCCACAAATTATACATCAAAACGTAGGTATTTTTGCTGGCTTTCAGACAATGTCACTATCTTTATTGTGAGATTTACCGTATTTTCGCAATTTGCCTCGGAGTGACACAAGGTCTCAATACTCCCCATTCAAAGTCTATGGGGAGGTTTTGAAATTCAGAGCTGAAATTCTGTAACGGGAGGCATTTTAAAATCGCCATATCTCTTTAACAAAGCAAAGTTAGGACATGAGGCTTGTGCCAATATATCTTCAGACACTGCTGACACTCACAGTGGAAGCAGTTTTTATAATTATCTTACCGTTGAGCAATGAATTACGTTTGTTTGAGGGTGGAAATCTGTCCTTCTCTCAGTCTTCAAACTCTGGAAATGAAGCCGTTTCTTCTCTCGTCATATCTCCGCGACGGAGGTAGAACGAGCTATGAAAATCGCAGTCAAAATACACCAAAGTCCGCTGATTCACCCAGTACAAGAATTATGCTGCTAGCCCTCCTAGTTTTTGAGTAACACGACGTTTTGTAACTCCAAAAACGGCGTTTTTCGCCTCTCACCGCGATCTATTTTCTGACTGCCCAAGTATCTGTCTTTCAGACCGCCGCCGCCCCTTTCCAGGTGGCGCAATCAGTAATGACACGGCTCTGCAGCTCAAAGGTCGTGGGTTCAATCCCACCTTGGTCCACGTTTTTTTTTTTTTCACTACAAATTTATACACTATCACAGACCTGTAATTTATATTGCTAATTTATTACAATTCTGCAAAGTTTTATGATTTTAGCAGCTTTTCTAATATGGACCTCAGATTCTTGTTAACGCTCCATGGCAGAAACAAGTACACAGCCTGATGAAGCAGACTGAGGCAGTACCTCTGATTGGTGAATTTGAGCAGAACCAGGTTGTTCTTTCATTTCATTTCTTTATTGATTTCACACATGGTTCAACAGTGTTTCTTTTTCTACATACAGAACCTTCTGCCTCTTTTCAGCAGAAATTCTGCTCATTCACCTCATCTCTTGTGTTGGAGTGCCCTCTTGTGGCGCCTTTTGGGTAGTGCCTTAGTAAAGCGTGAACACTGCAAAGAAGTGGTATCAGACTGGTTTGTAGTGGAGGAATTTGTTGCCAGTTTCTTTCATCTTTAATCCGTATTCATGTTGTAATGTAGTAGTACCACAATATGGCAGAAACACTATGTTTTGGCACAAATACTTTGATTTAGTATACTTTAGCTTCTTCAGCTTCTTCACCCCTTTTCAGCAAAATTTTCATTTTTTTCACCCCTTTTCAGCACAAATTCCAGCTTTTTGGCTGTATTCAGAAAAAGACAATTCTTTTGAGCAGAAACTCTGCTGATTCATCTCTTTTCAGCGCAAGTTTCTGCTTCTTTTGCCTCTTTTCTGCAGAAATTCTGCTGATTCACCTCTTTTCTGCAAAATTTTCAGCCTTTTCACCTCTTATCAGCACAATTGTCAGCAGCTTCTGCTCATTTTCAGCAGAATTGTCCGTCTCTCCACCTCTTCTTTGTAAGAATGACTTTGGCTCAGGGAAATGAATAGCCGCCTTTGAACAGAAATTCTGCTGATTCATCTCTTTTCAGCGCAACTTGTTGCTTCTTTACCTCTTTTCTGCAGAAATTCTGCTGATTCACCTCTTTTCTGCAAAATTTTCAGCCTTTTCACGTCTTCTCAGCACAATTCTCAGCAGCTTCTGCTCATTTAGCAAAATTGTCAGTTTCTCCATCTCTTGATTTTGAGAGAAAGAGGTTGGTTCAGTGAGATGAGCAGCTGCCGTGAGATGAGCAGCTGCCTTGAGACGGGAACGGCCAGGTTCAAATCCCGGTCATGGCAGAACCTGTTTTCAGTTTTCTCTTTTGTTCTTTTGTTCTGCCTCTTTTCTGCAGAAATTCTGCTGATTTACCTCTTTTCTGCAAAATTTTCAGCCTTTTCACCTCTTATCAGCACAATTCTCAGCAGCTTCTGCTCATTTTAGCAGAATTGTCGGTCTCTCCTCCTCTTCTTGAGAGAATGAGTTTAGCTCAGTGAGATGAGTAGCTGCCTTGAGACCAGGAGGGCCAGGTTGAATCCTGCTCAGGGCGACATGTTTTTTCACCACCATACAACTTTTGCAACTTTTCATCTTTTTCAGCTTTTCAGCAGACAGCTTCAGTGTTAAGGCATCCACACAGCATTTTCGCAGGAAATGCAAATTTTTTCTAGTTCTAGTTGCTTCCGTACGTTTTTTGGACTTTAACTACTTAAACAATTTTCAGCCGATTTTCACCGTTCAAATTTTAAACTATTCAGCTTTTTCTGCTAACGACTGCTATGACTTTTGGTATTTTTAACTATTATACTTTTTAAAATATTAAGCTTTTTTCCTTTAATTTGTCCCATTGAAATGAATGGGAAACTTCCACAATTCTGCTAAAACTTGCTTGTTTTTGAAACTTAACTACTTTCTCATACTTTCGCCTAGAACAACCATTCAAATTTTAAAATGTTCACAAATTATTGGGCTATTCATGAATGATTCAGCTTTTTCATATCTGTTACCGTTTTCATCTTATCCCTCTTTAAGTTTTGAGTTTCATTTTTGTGATTTTTTTAGAAAATACATGCGTTGCTATGGTTGCTATGCACTTGGCTTTCAGTGTGCCACTGAAAGTTTTGCAGTCTTCTCTTCATGTCCGAACAACTTCTTGCTACTTGCTCAATCTTCACTCCACTTCCACAAATTATACATCAAAACGTAGGTATTTTTGCTGGCTTTCAGAAAATGTTACTATCATTGTTGTGGGATTTATAGAATTTTGGCAAATCTCCTCAGACCAACACAAAGTCTGGAAACTCTCCATAGAAAGTCAATGGAGAGTTTGTTCAAAATCACCGCTGGATTTCTGTAATGAGAGGCATATTCGAATCGTCATATCTCCCTAACAAAGCGACGTTAAGACATGAGGCTTGTGCCAATATATCTTCAGACACTCCTGACGCTCACAATTCAAGAATTTCTTTCTCACCTATTACCATTTGGCCATGAATTGGGTTTGTTTGAGGGTAGGAAATTCGTCCCTCGCTCAGATTTCTTCAGATTTCAAACTCTGGAAATGAGGCACTTTTTTCTCTCGTCATATCTTTTTGATGGATTTCCACACAGACCTGAAAATTTCCATGACTGTTCACCAAAACCTGCTGTCTCTTACGGTGAAAGAATGATATCGATACTCCAAATAGATTTAGAGTTACAAAGCATTGTTTGAGGGCAAGTCAAGGCAGTTTTCGCTTTGCCTCTACTCAGTTATGGTGCATTAGAAGTCAAATATCTTCAATAATTCATATTTTCAAGATAAATTGTCAACACCTTAAGATTCCCCCATCTCTTCTGAACAAAACGGTGTAAGAATGACTGTTCTAGCCCCTACGGTTAGGAAATTATAGCCATTTGTTTGAGGGGAATCCTCACTATGAAAAATAGACAGCACAAATCCTGTCTCTGTGCTGCGTGTGTGTAAAAACAGGTGCACCTGTTTTGGCGGGAAAAAGCACACAGCCTCTCTGATTGGTGGATTCAAATTCAGCAGCTCCAGGCTGTTTGGCTGCTGCTGCTGCTAGTGTGTGTGTGTGTGTGTGTGTGTGTGTGTGACAGAGAGAGAGAGAAAGAGAGGGAGAGAGAGAGTTTTTATGGGAGCATCTTATTGTATGATTTCAATTCAATATATTTAGACTGGTTGACTGAATTTGATCCTGTGTGTCTCTCTGTGCATGTGTGTTTCCATATGTGTCCATATTTGTGATTGTGTGACTGTTATACTTTTTTTTTGCTGATTTTTGTTACATTTAACAATTACAATTGAGGGACCGTTAGCATGTTCAGGATTTTTCAGCTGTTCATTTTGCTTTTCCAATTTTTCTATTTAAGTTATTACTATTGTGGTAAGTCATAGCATTTCTGCTGCTTTTCAGTATTTGTGCTAAATACAGCATTTCTGCTAAATCATACTATTTCTGCTATTTTATAAGATTTGTGCTAAATACAGCATTTCTGCTAAATCATACTATTTCTGCTATTTTATAGGATTTGTACTTAATATAATATTTCTGCTTAATTATAGTATTTCTGCCATTTTATAGTATTTGTGCTAAAACATAGGATTTCTACTAAATGCAGTACTTCTGGGTAATCATTGTATTTCTATATATTTCTGCCAGGTCCCCAGAGAGTCAGTCCTCTGTAAGGACTGTAATATTCAAATTTACATATCAGGACCTGGACGGCTTCCCAGCCAGCCAATCATATCTGAGGGCTGGCACATTCAAATTTGCATATTGGGGCATTCATGGCTTGTAAGACAACCAATCATATCTGAGGCCTGGCACATTCAAATTTGCATATTGGGGCCCCTCGTGGCTTCTTAGATAACCAATCATCTATGTCATATATCTCTAATATTTCATATTTTTATTTTAAATGGTCAACATTTCAAGATTCTCCCATGTCTTCTGAACAAAACGGTCTAAGAATGACCATTTTAGCCCCTAGGGTTAGGAATTTATGGCTGTTTGTTTGAGGGGAGTCCTCACTATGAGAAATAGACTGCAAAAATCCTGTCTCTCTCTGTGCTGTAAAAGCCTGCACTTAGTGCACCAGTTTTGGCGGGAAAAAGTACACAGCCTCTCTGATTGGTGGATTCAAATTGAGAAGCTCACAGCTGTTTGACTGACCTAGAAACATGCTGTTAACAACGCCTGTTCACTTGTTGATGCTGCTGCTGTGTGTGTGTGTGTGTGTGTGTGTGTGTTTGTGTGTGAGTGAGTGGATTCAACTTGACCAGACTGGCATGGAAACATACAAGACACTTCATGCTCTGTTTGTCTCTGCTTGCCCTTGTGTGTTTATGTTTGTATGTCTGTGTTTATGTTTGCATCTATGTTTGTACACATTGTTTTCTGAACATGGGTTATGTGTCTCTGTGTGTGTGTGTGTGTGTCTCCCTATTTGTAAATATTGCTAGGCATCCCAGATAGCAAGACGACATTGAATCTATGTTGATTTTTCATCCGAACCGTCGTATATGGTCGGGGTTGAAATGCCAATGTTGTAACAACATTGAAATACTGTGGTAAACCAACGGTCTTACTACAGAGACGTTGTAACAATGTTGATTCACCGTTGTTTTTTTGTCATTGATATTTGATCTATTTATAGTCGACCAGGTGACAACAACAACGTCGAGAAACGCGATCTATTTATAGTTGACGATCATTCGCCCGGTCACCATCAAAAACCATCGATTTGTAGTTGAGCATTAAATTGCATTGCAACTGATCGGGTATAAAGTACCAGAGAAAGTAGATTTATTGTTCATTTGTTATCAATGACTTGGTCTAGTTCACCAGCTTTAAAAAATCGTGTCTACGTGCAATTTATGTATAGTTGACCGAAATTAAAGCACCCTCTCACATTGGTACATCCCCCCAGGTATTCATTGTCTTCTACAGTAGAGCGGGACATTTGATTTACTCTCAGCGAAATTGACCGGAGAAGGCATCAGGTCATGCACTGCACTGGCCCGCACCACGATTAGTATAAGGTAAGAATGAATGATTTTTTTTTTCCTACTCGTTATTTCCATGTTTGCATTTGAATAACAGTAAAAAACTCGTTAATGTTGTACGTTAACGAGTTTTTACTATTATTACGTTAACTCCCACAAAATGTGGGAGCCGAAATTGTGTCTACTTCTTACAATCCGGCAACAAATAAATTGCACTGCGAACAAAGTATATCAACAAAGAAAACATTTTCGCTTCATAATTTCTTCGTTATATTCCCTTACAAAGCTAGCTTTAACGCTTCGAGGTTTCCTTTGTTCTTGCCGTCGCCTCGGCGCTTGACCCAGACTTTCGCTCTGTAGTTGCTTAGTACTACAAAAAATTCTAAATCTGTGATATATGATTGATAAACGTAATGGTAACTGTATAAACGTGTTCAATGACTTTGTTACTTTTGATGATTGGAGAGCACTCGCTTCAATTCGCACACGAAAACTTTAGACTCAGTTTGAATGCTCACGCAGCATGCCCACGTGACTGTACGTTGCACGGTCACCTAACTTTACGTTGCACGCATACATGACTTTCCGTTTGTGCCTTGAATAATGAATAAGGCTACGTCCACACGTACCAGCGTATTTTTGAAACCGCTGATTTTTCTATGCGTTTGCACCTTTTGTCCACACGTAATGTATGTCTGGCCGTACATTGTGTTTGTATTTCCAGGCACATTTCACGAAGCAGAGCGCGCAGTCTTCAGAGATATCCACGTGAGCGCTGTGATACGTCTGACCTTCAGTCCGAAGAAGAAACCCAGACCAGTCTTAAAAGAAAGCACAAGTAAAACCTTTTTATTCACAAACATATCTTTGATTGTTTAGAATTTATGATCTTGTCTTTTATACATATCTATGGTGCTTGCATACTGCAATATCACCACATAATATAGTCCAAAAAGTGGAAGTTTGTAAACTTTTTAAAAATGCAAAGCCGTGTACACTTGTGCACTTCAAAAATTCATTGTATACTGTACCTTCTTGCACGTCTCTGTTTCCTGTGTGTGTTGTTAGAAATCAAACTAACTTTAGGAAACAATATGCCAAAAGCATATTTACAATTACTTAAGACCGTTTTAATTTCTTTTCTTTAGACCAAATCCCTGTACACATATACGGACTCAGAGGATGAGCAGCCTACAAAAAACGGTTTCCCCAGGCCCCTCAAGTGAAAATACCAGGTAATAAAATACTGTCTAGTGTCTGTGTACATATCTGTGTCTGACACGAGGAAACTTTTTTGACAAGTTGTCTGTATTCTTAAATACTTAAAAAATTATCTTTTTCTAAACAGCCCTCATCACTCCGCAGTCTGCCCCCCAGCCCACTGATAGCAACCATCATAATGCCCCACCCAGCTTCCGGCACCTTTCGCCACTCCGGCACAAACCGACACAGCTTTGCGATCTCGCCAGCATGCAGAGTCTGATGTCTTCCCTATAGATGGTATGCTTTTAAAAATGTTTTAAAGCTGCATCACAATGTCATTGTACTCTTATCTAAAAAAAAACCCCAATTTATACTCCTGAATGTCATCTTGTTGTGATTTTGTTTTTCTGTAGATTCCAGAGACTCTGTGAGGCCACTATTACAAGGCAAGTTTGAAAATCTTGGAATTTCACAGTTTACATGGTATAACAAATATATGTGACAGGCAAAAACTAGTAAACACTTTTAGCAGTTACTAGAACTAACAAATGAATATCCAACAAAAGGGAATAGAAATACATTGTACTGCCAATACTTTGGTTTATTCTTTGTATGACTTGAAAATCAGGCTTTTAGGAAAACTAAATGACATGTTTCTATCATCAATTACATGAAGTAAACACACAAGCACTTGCATACACATTTAAGACATGAGACACGCTAATTCCATCTCATAAAATGTGTCTATAGGTGAGACGCTTGCGTTGATTGGTGCTGCTGGACCACACTGGAGGTGCGAGTCCGCCGTGTAATGGTTTATGCCATTACAAAGGAGCTGGCCTCTGTACTCAACTGGGCAGGGGAAAAAACACCAAGGACCAGACAAAGCAAAAAAGGGCATTTAAAGAGACAGCACTGTGCAGATGCATATTTGGTAAGTTTTAACATTTATTGTAGTTTTATGAGCCTAAAGTGAACAATAAAGGGATCAATTGATGTGCTGGGTGCGTTTCACATTTCCTATGTCTGTTTTTTGCTATATTACTTTGTCTTTCTTAATAACAAGACTTTCATGTCCGGTTAATCTGGAGATGGAGTCTTTGGTCTTCGGCTTGTTTTGTCCTCGGGTTGTACACTTTGTACAGCCCGAGGACCCCATGTTTTCTTTTTCTTTTTTTTAAAGGATACACGGCACACCATGCTAAGACATATCACATTTTCAGCTTATAGCTCTTTGGGAATAAAATGCGGCAGTTTGCTGATTTCCGCCTGGTGACTTTCATGTTTATCAGCCTAGGAGTTTACATACTTTCTCCCTGCTGAAGACAATTAACAAGAGCTTATTCATGTGCTCTAATTCCCTTTTTTTGTCTTTGTTTTTTTGTGTGTGTGTCTATTTTTGTCCTAGATGGCCTGGCGCAGCAGGTAGGGGCGAACTCTATGTCTGAGTTGGTCTTTGCTCAAGCAGTCCAGAAATGGCTCAGATCCTCCAGATCGTACGGGTGGCGCGCAGGACGCACATCATCCATCCCCATCCCGGAGTAAATAATAAAAAGTGACGTGAAACATAGAAATGTAAATAGGAAACTTTGTCTTTTAATAAAGTATTTTGCAAATGATACACGTCTATTGACCTTTTTTGTTTTTTTCAATAAAAAGCAACTGTACGAAAGAGGTGGAAAATCAACACCATAGCTCAACAGTGTTTCAATATCAGAATCTGACATTGTTTCAATGTCAACAGTGTTAGAAAATATAACGTCGAATCAATGTCAGGTTTCAACATTGATTCAACATCAAAACCTGACGTTGTTTCAACGTTAAAAATGGGTGCAAGAGTGATGTTGGGTCAACGTCACACTTCAACGTTGCTTCAATGACGTCGCCTGATATTGACTCAACATTGTTTCAATGTTTCCTTGCTATCTGGGATGTCATTTTTGCCTTAGCTTTGTGTATCTGCTGGCATTTCCTTTGTAACTTTTCTAATGTTTCTGCCAATTTTTCACAGTTGAACAACAACTAATCTTTTGAGGAAACTTCAGCTTTTTGAAGCTGGCCGTTTTGCGTGTCCAATATTTCTGCTAAAGTTATTACTTTTCTGCTGAATTATACTATTTCAGCTCCTATGTTGCATTTTTACTACATGTTACTATTATACTACTGTATATTAAGTTGTGCTCTTACAACATTTTTCCAAGTTTTTAGGTTTTTGCTACATATTAACATTTCTGCTGTATTACAACACTTCTGCCATGTTGTACTATTTCTGCCAAGTCACAAATTTTTTGCTAAGTTACAACATGTCCGCTATATTCTCCTTTGATATAGTATTTTTGCAAACGCTTTATGTTTCTTCTTCAGTTTCTGCAAAGTTATTATATTTTGGCTCAGTTTTTATTTATCTACAAAGTTATTACAATTTCAACCACTTTTCTGATACTGACTTCAGGTTCGTTAGCTATTTTCAGCTTTTTCAGCAGTTTTCAGCAGACAGCTTCAGCATTACAGCATCCACACTGCATTTTCGCAGGAAATGCAAATTTTTCTAGTTCTTTATTATTATTATTCCGGTGTTTCCAGACGTTTTTTCGCCGTGGATCTACTTCCACAATTTTCAGCCAATTTTCACCGTTCAAATTTTAAACTATTCTGCTAATTTTTCCCTTTCCGGCTATATCTTTTGGTATTTTATACTGTTATACTTTTTAAAATATTAAGCTTTTTCCTTTAATTTGTCCCATTGAAATGAATGGGAAACTTCCATAATTCTGCTAAAACTTGCTTGTTTTTGAAACTTAACTACTTTTTCCTACTTTCACGTAGAACAACCATTCAGACTTTAAAATGTTCTCAAATTATTGGGCTATTCAGGAATAAATCAGCTTTTTCAAATCTTTTACCGTTTTACTTTTATCCTCTTTAAGTTTTGAGTTGCAAAATTGTGATTTTTCAGAAAATACATGCGTTGTTATGGTTGCTATGCACTTGGCTTCCAGTGTGCCACTGAAGGTTTTGCAGTCTTCTCTTCATGTCCGAACAACTTCTTGCTACTTGCTCAATTTTCACTCAACTTCCACAAATTATACATCAAAACGTAGGTATTTTTGCTGGCTTTCAGAAAATGTCACCATCATTGTTGTGAGATTTATAGAATTTTGGCAAATCTCCTCAGACCAACACAAAGTCTCAAAAATCCCCATAGAAAGTCAATGGAGAGCTTGTTCAAAATCACAGCTTGATTTCTGTAATGAGAGGCATATTCGAATCGTCATATCTCCTTAACGAAGCAAAGTTAAGACATGAGGCTTGTCCCAGTATATCTTCAGACACTCCTGACGCTCACAATTCAAGAATTTCTTTCTCACCTATTACCGTTCTGAAATGAGTTAGACTTGTTTGAGGGTAGGAAATTCGTCCTTCGCTCAGATTTCTTCAGATTTCAAACTCTGGAAATGATGCACTTTTTTCTCTCGTCATATCTTTTGATGGATTTCCACAGAGACCTGAAAATTTCCATGACTGTTCACCAAAGCCTGCTGTCTCTTACGGTGAAAAAAATGATATTGATACTCCAAATAGATTTAGAGTTAGAAAGCGTTGTTTGAGGGCAAGTCAAGGCAGTTTTTGCTTTGTTCTACTCAGTTATGGTGCATTAGAAGTCAAATATCTTTAATAATTCATATTTTAATGATAAATTGTCAACACTTTAAGATTCCCCCATCTCTTCTGAACAAAACGGTGTAAGAATGACCGTTCTAGCCCCTACGGTTAGGAAATTATGGTCATTTGTTTGAAGGAGTCGTCATTATGAGAAATAGACTGCAAAAATCCTGTGTCTCTCTGTGCTGCGTGCACCTGTTTTGGCGGGAAAAAGTGCACAGGCTCTCTGATTGGTGGATTCAAATTCAGCAGCTCCCAGGCTGCTTGACTGAGCTAGAAACTTACTTCTCTCTCCCTGTGTGTGTGTGTGTGTGTGTGTGTGTGTGTGTGTGTGTGTGTGTGTGACAGAGAGAGAGAGAGAGAGAGAGAGAGAGAAAGGCTTGTTATGGGATGATCTCATTGTAAGATTCAAAATCAATATATTTAGACTGGTTGACTGAATTGGATCTTGTGTGTGTGTGTGTGTGTGTGTGTGTGTGTGTGTGTGTGTGTGTGTGTGTGTGTGTGTGACAGAGAGAGAGAGAGAGAGAGAGAGAGAGAAAGCCTTTCTATGAGATGATCTCATTGTAAGATTCAAAATCAATATATTTAGACTGGTTGACTGAATTGGATCTTGTGTGTGTGTGTGTGTGTGTGTGTGTGTGTGTGTGTGTGTGTGAGAGAGAGAGAGAGAGAGAGAGAGAGAGAGAAAGAAAGGCTTGTTATGGGATGATCTCATTGTAAGATTTAAATTCAATATATTTAGACTGGTTGACTGAATTGGATCGTGTGTGTGTGTGTGTGTGTGTGTGTGTGTGTGTGTGTGTGTGTGTGTGTGATTTAAATTCAATATAGTTAGACTGGTTGACTGAATTTGATCCTGTGTGTGTCTGTCTGTGCATGTGTGTTACCATATGTGTACATATTTGTGGTTGTGTGACTGTTATACTTTTTTTTGCTGGTTTTTTTCTCATTTAACAATTACATTTGAGTGACCCTTAGCATGTTCAGGATTTTTCAGCTGTCCATTTTGCTTTTCCAATTTTTCTGTTTAAGTTATTACTATTGTGCTGAATCATACTATTTCTGCTATTTTACAAGATTTGTGCTAAATATACTATTTCTGCCAAATATAGTATTTCTGATTAATTATAGTTTTTCTACCAAATCATAGTATAGTATTTCTGCTTTTTATAGGATTTGTGCTTAATATAGTATTTTTGCTTTTATAGGATTTGTGCTTAATACAGTATTTCTGCTAAATGTAGTATTTATGCTTAATCATACTATTACTATATATTTCTGCCAGGTCCCCAGGCAGCCAATCCTCTGAGGACTGAGACATTCAAATTTACATATCAGGGCCTGCACGGCTTCCCAGCCAGCCAATCATATCTGAGGTCTGCCCTTTCTTCTCTCGTCATATCTCTGCGTCGGATGTACAAAGAGCAATGAAAATCGCAGTCAAAGTACACCAAAGTCCGCTGATTCACTCAGTACAAGAATTATGCTTCTAGTCCACCTAGCTTTTGAGTTACACGACGTTTTGTAACTCCAAAAATGGCATTCTTCGCCTCTCACCGTGATCTAATTCTGACTGCTCATCACCCTGTTTCCCAAGAGCTCACTGTCTTTCCCAGTGGCGCAGCTGGTAATGACACGGGTCTGCAACCCAAAGGTTGTGGGTTCACGTCCACCTTGGTCAACATCTTTTTGCCCTACAAATTAATACACTATCACAGACCACTAATTCATATTCATCATTTATTACAATTCTGAAAACTTTTTACCAGCTTTTCTAATATGGACCTCAGTTTCTTCTTAACACTCCATGGCACAAATACTGTTCCCTTTAGGCTCTGTGTGTGTGTGTGTGTATCAATATTTCTCCCATTTTAAAGTATTACTCCTCCATAATTGTATTTCTGTTAAATCAAAGTACTTTTACTACATCTTAGTACTTCTGCTCAATCATAGTATTTCTGCTAAATCATAGTATTTTGCCAAATTATGGTTTTTGTGCCAAATCATAACATTTGTGTTATGTTATAGTATTACTGCTAAGTGGAGGAATTTATGTCATGTTACAGTATATGTGCTGATTACAGTATTTCTGCTAAATCATAGTATTTCTACTATATTATATTTTTCTTTCTAAATATAGCATTTCTGCTATATAATTGTATTTCTGCTATGTTAAAAAATTTGTGCTAAACTGGAGTATTTGTGCTGAAACATAGTATTTCTGCCAAATGTAGTATTTCTGTCAAATTACAGCATTTTTGCTATGTTGTACTGTTTCTCTAAATCATAGTATTTCTGTAATGTTTAAGAATGTTTGGCTAAATATATTCTTTCTGTTATCTTATACTATTTCTCCTAAATTCTTGTATTTTTGAGAAGTTATCGTGTTTCTGGTAAGTTACAATGTTTCTGCTAAGTTCTGCTATGCTATTGTATTTCTGCCAAGTATTATGTTTCCTCTAAGATATTGCAGTTCTGCTAAGTTACTACATTTTAGCAACGTTCCTTTGCTTCTGCAAAGTTTTTACAATTTCTGCAACTTTTCAGCTTTTTCAGCTAGTTTCAGCAGAAAGCTTCAGCTTTAAAGCATCCACACTGCATTTTCGCAGGAAATGCAAATTTTTCTAGTTCTTCAAGTTGCTTCCGTACGTTTTTCGCCGTGGATCTACTTCCACAATTTTCAGCCGATTTTCACCGTTCAAATTTTAAACTATTCTGCTATTTCTGCTAATGATGGCTATATCTTTTGGTATTTTATACTATTATACTTTTTAAAATATTAAGCTTTTTTCCTTTAATTTGTCCCATTGAAATGAATGGGAAACTTCCACAATTCTGCTAAAACTTGCCTGTTTTTGAAACTTAACTACTTTTTCCTACTTTCACGTAGAACAACCATTCAAACTTTAAAATGTTCACAAATTATTGGGCTATTCATTAATGATTCAGCTTTTTCATATCTGTTACCGTTTTCATCTTATCCCTCTTCAAGTTTTGAGTTTCATCTTTGTGATTTTTCACAAAATACATGCGTTGTTATGGTTGCTATGCAGTTGGTTCTAAGTGAGCCACTGTAGGTTTCGCAGTCTTCTCTTCATGTCCGAACAACTTCTTGCTACTTGCTCAATTTTCACTCAACTTCCACAAATTATACATCAAAACGTAGGTATTTTTGCTGGCTTTCAGAAAATGTCACCATCATTGTTGTGAGATTTATAGAATTTTGGCAAATCTCCTCAGACCAACACAAAGTCGCAAAACTCTCCATAGAAAGTCAATGGAGAGCTTGTTCAAAATCATTGCTTGATTTCTGTAATGAGAGGCATATTCGAATCGTCATATCTCCTTAACGAAGCGAAGTTAAGACATGAGGCTTGTCCCAGTATATCTTCAGACACTCCTGACGCTCACAATTCAAGAATTTTTTCTCACCTATTACCGTTCTGAAATGAGTTAGACTTGTTTGAGGGTAGGAAATTCGTCCTTCGCTCAGATTTCTTCAGATTTCAACCTCTGGAAATGAGGCAATTTTTTCTCTCGTCATATCTTTTTGATGGATTTCCACAGAGACCTGAAAATTTCCATGACTGTTCACCAAAGCCTGCTGTCTCTTACGGTGAAAGAATGATATCGATACTCCAAATAGATTTAGAGTTAGAAAGCGTTGTTTGAGGGCAAGTCAAGGCAGTTTTCGCTTGCCTCTACTCAGTTATGGTGCATTACAAGTCAAATATCTTTAATAATTCATATTTTAATGATAAATTGTCAACACTTTAAGATTCCCCAATCTCTTCTGAACAAAACGGTGTAAGAATGACTGTTCTAGCCCCTACGGTTAAGAAATTATGGCCATTTATTTGAGAGGAATCCTCACTATGAGAAATTCACTGCAGAAATCCTGTCTCTGTGCTCTGTGTGTGTAAAAACGGCTGCACCTGTTTTGGCGGGAAAAAGTACACAGCCTCTCTGATTGGTGGATTCAAATTTAGCAGCTCCCAGGCTGCTTGACTGACCTAGAAACTTGATTTTTCTCCTGTGTGTGTGTGTGTGTGTGTGTGTGTGTGTGTGTGTGTGTGTGTGTGTGTGTGTGTGTGTGTGAGAGAGAGAGAGAGAGAGTTTTTATAGGAGCATCTTATTGTATGATTTAAATTCAATATATTTAGACTGGTTGACTGAATTTGATCCTGTGTGTATCTCTCTGTGCTTGTGGGACTTTTGCAGCTGTCCATTTTGCTTTTCCAATTTTTCTATTTAAGTTATTACTATTGTGCTAAGTCATAGCATTTGTGCTGCTTTTCAGTATTTGTGCTAAATACAGCATTTGTGCTAAATCATACTATTTCTGCTATTTTATAAGATTTGTGCTAAATACAGCATTTGTGCTAAATCATACTATTTCTGCTATTTTATAAGATTTGTGCTAAATACAGCATTTGTGCTAAATCATACTATTTCTGCTATTTTATAGGATTTGTACTTAATATAATATTTCTGCTTAATTATAGTATTTCTGCCATTTTATAGTATTTGTGCTAAAACATAGTATTTCTACTAAATGCAGTATTTCTGGGTAATCATTGTATTTCTATATATTTCTGCCAGGTCCCCAGGGAGTCAGTCCTAATATTCAAATTTACATATCAGGACCTGGACGGCTTCCCAGCCAGCCAATCATATCTGAGTCCTGGCACATTCAAATTTGCATATTGGGACCTTCATGGCTTCTCAGCCAGCCAATCATATCTGAGTCCTGGCACATTTAAATTTGCATATTGTTGCCTTCATGGCTTCCCACCCAGCCAATCATATCTGAGTCCTGGCACATTCAAATTTGCATATTGTTGCCTTCATGGCTTCCCAGCCAGCCAATCATATCTGAGTCCTGGCACATTCAAATTTGCATATTGGGACCTTCATGGCTTCTCAGCCAGCCAATCATATCTGAGTCCTGGCACATTTAAATTTGCATATTGGGACCTTCGTGGCTTCTAAGCCCACCAATCATCTATGTCATATATCTCTAATATTTCATATTTTTATTTTAAATGGTCAGCTTTTCAAGATTCCCCTATGTCTTCTGAATAAAATGGTCTAAGAATGACTGTTTTAGCCCCTACGGTTAGAAATTTATGGCTGTTTGTTTGAGGGGAATTCTCACTATGAGAAATAGACTGCAAAAATCCTGTCTCTCTCTGTGCTGTGTGTGTAAAAGCCTGCACTTAGTGCACCAGTTTTGGCGGGAAAAAGTACACAGCCTCTCTGATTGGTGGATTCAAATTTAGCTGCTCCCAGGCTGCTTGACTGACCTAGAAACTTGATTTTCACTCCCTGTGTGTGTGTGTGTGTGTGTGTGTGTGTGTGTGTGTGTGTGTGTGTGTGTGTGTGTGTGTGTGTGTGTGTGTGTGTGTGTGTGTGTGAGACAGAGAGAGAGAGAAAGAGAGGGCGAGAGAGAGTTTTTATGGGAGCATCTTATTGTATGATTTAAATTCAATATATTTAGACTGGTTGACTGAATTTGATCCTGTGTGTGTCTCTCTGTGCTTGTGGGACTTTTTTCAGCTGTCCATTTTGCTTTTCCAATTTTTCTATTTAAGTTATTACTATTGTGCTAAGTCATAGCATTTGTGCTGCTTTTCAGTATTTGTGCTAAATACAGCATTTGTGCTAAATCATACTATTTCTGCTATTTTATAAGATTTGTGCTAAATACAGCATTTGTGCTAAATCATACTATTTCTGCTATTTTATAGGATTTGTACTTAATATAATATTTCTGCTTAATTATAGTATTTCTGCCATTTTATAGTATTTGTGCTAAAACATAGTATTTCTACTAAATGCAGTATTTCTGGGTAATCATTGTATTTCTATATATTTCTGCCAGGTCCCCAAGGAGTCAGTCCTCTGTAAGGACTGTAATATTCAAATTTACATATCAGGACCTGGACGGCTTCCCAGCCAGCCAATCATATCTGAGTCCTGGCACATTCAAATTTGCATATTGGGACCTTCATGGCTTCTCAGCCAGCCAATCATATCTGAGTCCTGGCACATTTAAATTTGCATATTGGGACCTTCGTGGCTTCTAAGCCCACCAATCATCTATGTCATATATCTCTAATATTTCATATTTTTATTTTAAATGGTCAGCATTTCAAGATTCCCCTATGTCTTCTGAATAAAATGGTCTAAGAATGACTGTTTTAGCCCCTACGGTTAGAAATTTATGGCTGTTTCTTTGAGGGGAATTCTCACTATGAGAAATAGACTGCAAAAATCCTGTCTCTCTCTGTGTTGCATGTGTAAAAGCCTGCACTTGGTGCACCAGTTTTGGCGGGAAAAAGCACACAGCCTCTCTGATTGGTGGATTCAAATTTAGCAGCTCCCAGGCTTGCAAGACTGACCTAGAAACATGCTGTTAACAGCCCCTGTTCACTTTCTGCTGCTGCTGCTGCTGCTGCTGTTGTGTGTGTGTGTGTGTGTGTGTGTGTGTGTGTGTGTGTGTGTGTGTGTGTGTGTGTGTGTGAGAGAGAGGGCGAGAGAGAGAGAGAGAGAGAGAGAGATACACAGAAAGACCCTTTTTAGGGTAGCATCTCATTGTTGGATAAAAATGTAATATATTCAGACTGGTTGACTGGCATAGACCCTGCCTGTGTGTCTCTCTCTGTACATTTGTGTATCTATATTTGATTTCTTATGTATCTGTTGACTGTTCTTATTTGTTTTTCTTCTAAATGTATTTTTGTTTTATTTTTTTCACAGTTGAATAACAAATAGTTTTCAGCGAACTTAACCATGTTCCTTTTTATTCAGCTTGTCATTTTACCTTTCCAATATTTTCACTTAAGTTATTACTATTCTGCTCAATCATAGTATCTCTTCTAAATCATTGTTATTAAGCTATATTATAGGATTTCTGCTAAATCATAGTATTTCTACTATATTATATTTTTCTTTCTAAATATAGCATTTCTGCTATAGAATAGTATTTCTGCTATGTTATAATATTTGTGCTAAACTGGAGTATTTTTGTTAAAACATAGTATTCATATAAAATTAAAATATTCATAGTATATTACAGTGTCTCTGGTAAATCACAGCATTTCTGCTATGTTGTACTGTTTTTCTAAATCATAGTATTTCTGTAATGTTTAAGAATATTTGGCTAAATATATTCTTTCTGTTATCTTATACAATTTCTCCTAAATTCTTGTATTTTTGACAAGTTATCGTGTTTCTGGTAAGTTACAATATTTCTGCTAAGTTCTGCTATGCTATTGTATTTCTGCCAAGTATTATGTTTCCTCTAAGATATTGCAGTTCTGCTAAGTCACTACATTTAACAAAGTTCCTTTGCTTCTGCAAAGTTTTTACAATTTCTGCAACTTTTCAACTTTTTCAGCTAGTTTCAGCAGACAGCTTCAGCTTTAAAGCATCCACACTGCATTTTCGCAGGAAATGCAAATTTTTCTAGTTATTCTTCAAGTTGCTTCCGTACGTTTTTTGCCGTCTATCTACTGCCTCAGTTTTCAGCCGATTTTCTCCATTCAAACTCTATACTGTTCTGCTCTTTCTGCTAATGTTTGCTATGACTTTTGGTGTTTATTACTATTATACTTTTTAAAATATTACACTTTTTTCCTTTAATTTGTCCCATTGAAATGAATGGAAAACTTCCACAATTCTGCTAAAACTTGCTTGTTTTTGAAACTTAACTACTTTGTCATACTTTCACCTAGAAACTCCATTCAAACTTTAAAATGTTCTCAGACTATTGGGCTATTCCTGAATGATTCAGCTTTTTCAGATCTTCTACCGTTTTAATTTTATACCTCTTTAAGTTTTCAGTTGCAAAATTGTGATTTTTCAGAAAATACATGCGTTGTTATGGTTGCTATGCAATTAACTCAGAGTGTGCACTCGTCCTTTCTGAATTTTCTCTTCATGTCTGAACAACTTCTTGCTACTCGCTCAATTTCCACTCAACCCCCACAAATTATACATCAAAACGTAGGTGTTTTTGCTGGCTTTCAGAAAATGTCACTATCATTGTTGTGGGACTTATAGATTTTTTGCAAATCTCCTCAGAGTAACATAAAGTCTCAAAACTCTCCATAGAAACTCAATGGAGAGTTTGTTCAAAATCAGCGCTGGAATTCTCTAATGAGAGGCATTTTCAAATCGTCATATCTCCTTAACGAAACAAAGTTGAGACATGACGCTTGTGCCAATATATCTTCAGACGTCACTGATGCTCACAATTCAAGAATTTTTTCCTCACCTATTACCGTTTGGCCATGAATTGTATTTCTGCAATATGATCGTATTTGTGCCAAATCATGGTATTTGTGCCAAATCATGTTATTTGTGGCCAGTTAAAATTTCTGTTATATTAGTGTTACTACTAAGTCATAGAATTTCTGTTATGTTATAGTATATCTGCTGATTATGGTATATGTGCCAAATAATAGTATTTATAGCAGATAATAGTATTACTGCCCAAACATAGTATTTCTTGTAGTATTTGTAGTAGTAGTTGTTGTAGTATTTGTGCAAAAACATAGAATTTCTGCAAAATCATAGTATATCTGTTATGTTATAGTATTACTACCAAATCATAGTATTCCAAATCATAGTATTACTGCAATTCCATAGTATTTGAGCGAAATCGTAGTATTTGTGAAAAAACATACTATGTCTGCAAAATCACATTATATCTGCTATGTTATACTATTACTACTAAGTCACAGTATTTCTGCCAATCAGTAGTATTCGTACTAAATCATACTACTTGTGCCAAATCATAGTATTGAAATCAAAATATAGTATTTGTACCAAAGCATTGTATTTGTACGAAGTACAGTATTTCTGCCAAATCATAGAATTACTGCAATTTCATAGTATTTTGAGGAATCCCTTTTGTTATAGTATTACTTCTAAGTCGTAGTATTTCTGCTTTGTCATAGTATTTGTACTGAAACATAGTATTTCTGCCAAATCATAGTATTACTGCTATTTCATAGTGTTTGAGTGAAATTAGTGTTTCTGCAAAAACACTGTATTTCTGCTAAATCATAGTATTTCTGTTATCTTAAAGTACTTGCACTCAATTATAGTATTTGTGCCAAAGTGTAGTATTTCTGCCAAATCATATTATCTCTGCTAAATCATAGTGTCTGCCAAATCATAATATTTGTGCCTAAATGCAGCATTTGTACCAAAACATAGTATTGCTGCTATATCATAGTATTTGATCCAAATCATAGTATATGTCCTAAAACATAGTATTTCTGCCAAATCATAGTATTTGTCCTAAAGCATAGTATTTCAACAAAATCACAGTATTTCTGCTATGTTATAGTATTTGTGCTTGTAGAAAAACCTGTGTTAGTGTGAGCTACATTACCCAGCAGCCTCTGAGCAGTGAGGGAATTCATGGGACTTCTGAGCTAGATGGTCTTCCTTCGTTCCTGGGCTAACGATTGAGGAGAGAGCTGCTGGGAAGGGGAGCAAATAGCCCATCCTGTATTTGTTGGGGATGGTGTGTGTCACATAAACGTGAGTTAATGTTCCATGCTTAAGATGTTTACCCTGCTACTTTTGTGTATTGGTTTTAGTTACCTTTAGCGTATGTGCTAGTTAGCGATAGCTATGGCAGCACAGTTATTTGATTGTTTTGTGCTTGTTCCTGCTTTGTTTGTTCCCCCTGCAAATTTATGTGAATTTGTACACTGTAATATCGCTGTATTACATAGTGGCTAAGTAGGAGGCTGACTGTTACTAAGTGCATCAGTGTACATAGGTCATCTGTTGTGTTGGAGTGCCCTCTTGTGGCGCCTTTTGGGTAGTGCCTTAGTAAACACTTTTTTGCTGAGTTTTTTTTCATTTAACAAGTACATTTGAAGGACCTTTAGCATGTTCAGCATTTTTTCAGCTGTCCATTTTGCTTTTCCAATTTTTCTGTTTAAGTTATTACTATTGTGCTGAATCATACTATTTCTGCTATTTTATAAGATTTGTGCTAAATATAGTATTTCTGCCCAATATAGTATTTCTGATTAATTATAGTTTTCTACCAAATCATATTACAGTATTTTTGCTTTTTATACCATTTTTATAGGATATTTATATTGCTTAATATAGTATTTCTGCTTTTTATAGGATTTGTGCTTAATATAGTATTTCTGCTTTTTATAAGATTTGTGCTTAATACAGTATTTCTGCTAAATGTAGTATTTATGCTTAATCACACTATTACTATATATTCCCAGCCAGCCAATCATATCTGAGGTCTGCCGTTTCTTCTCTCGTCATATCTCAGCGACGGATGTACAAAGAGCAATGAAAATCGCAGTCAAAGTACACCAAAGTCCGCTGATTCACCCAGTACAAGAATTATGCTTCTAGTCCACCTAGTTTTTGAGTTACACGACGTTTTATAACTCCAAAAAACGGCGCTCTTTGCCTCACACCGCGATCTAATTCTGACTGCTCATCACCCTGTATCCCAAGAGCTCACTGTCTTTCCCAGTGGCGCAGCTGGTAATGACACAGGTCTGCAACACAAAGGTCGCAGGTCCACCTTGGACAACGTGTTTTTTGCCCTACAAATTAATACACTATCACAGATCACTAATTCATATTCATCATTTATTACAATTATGAAAACTTTTTACCAGCTTTTCTAATATGGACCTCACATTCTTCTTAACACTCCATGGCACAAATACTCTTCCCTTTAGGCTCTGTGAATGTGTGTGTGTGTATCAATATTTCTCCCATTTTAAAGTATTACTCCTCCATAATTGGATTTCTGTTAAATCAAAGTACTTTTACTACATCTTAGTACTTCTGCTCAATCATACTATTTCTGCTAAATCATAGTACTTTTGCCAAATCATGGTTTTTGTGCCAAATCATCAGAATCGTGTTTATTGGCCAAGTATATGTGCAGACAAATACAAGGAATTTGGTTCCGGTAGATGGTGGCTCTCGAGCACAGCAATGTAAATCTCACACACACACACACACACACACACACACACACACACACACACGCACCCACACACACACGTATCTATATATACATTACACATGCATACACATACATACACAAAGCTGTGTAAACCAACTATAAATAACTAATCTAAACGTATATACATAAAATACAGAAATGAAATGAGGTGGAATGAATACTACGGAATGTACATAAGGTGCAGTTGCAGTCTGGCAGTGGGAGCAGTGTGACAGTTCAACTGTTTAGAAGGGAGATGGTGAGGGAAAGAAACTGTTCCTGTGTCGGGTGGTCCTGGTCTGCAGGCTTCTGTACCGTCTGCCAGAGGGCAGCAGATCAAAAAGTCTGTGTCCAGGGTGTGAGGGGTCTGTGATGATTTTCCTGCCCGTTTCCTGGTTCTTGAGAGGTACAGATCCTGGATGGAGGGCAGGGGGCGCCGATGATCCTTTCTGCTGCCCGTACAGTCCGCTGCAGTCTGCACCTGTCCTGTTTACTGGCTGCACCATACCAGACTGTGATGGAGGAGCACAGGACAGACTCAATGACTGCAGTGTAGAACTGGATCAGCAGCTCCTGTGGAAGACTGTACTTCCCCAGTTGGTCTCAGGAAGTACATCCTCTGCTGGGTCTTTTTGAGGATGGAGTTGATGTTGGTCTCCCACTTCAGGTCCTGGGAGATGGTGGTACCCAGCAACTTGAAGATCTCCACAGTCGATACAGGGCTGTCTGATATGATGAGGGGGGCAGAGTTGAGGATGTCTCCTGAAGTCCACTGTCATCTCTACAGTTTTAAGAGTGTTCAACTCCAGATTGTGCTGACTGCACCAGAGTACCAGTCCGCTCAACTTATCATAACATTTGTGTTATGTTATAGTATTACTACTAAGTGGAGGAATTTCTAAAATGTTACAGTATATATGCTGATTATGGTATTTCTGTATAATAGAATTTTGGCAAATCTCCTCAGACCAACACAAAGTCTGGAAACTCTGCATAGAAAGTCAATGGAGAGCTTGTTCAAAATCACCGCTGGATTTCTCTAATGAGAGGCATTTTCAAATCGTCATATCTCCTGAACGCAGCGAAGTTAAGACATGAGGCTTGTGCCAATATATCTTCAGACACTCCTGACGCTCACAATTCAAGAAATTCTTTCTCATCTATTACCATTTGGCCATGAATTGGGTTTGTTTGAGGGTAGGAAATTCGTCCCTCGCTCAGATTTCTTCAGATTTCAAACTCTGGAAATGAGGCACTTTTTTCTCTCGTCATATCTTTTTGATGGATTTCCACACAGACCTGAAAATTTCCATGACTGTTCACCAAAGCCTGCTGTCTCTTACGGTGAAAGAATGATATCGATACTCCAAATAGATTTAGAGTTAGAAAGCATTCTTTGAGGGCAAGTCAAGGCAGTTTTCGCTTTGCCTCTACTCAGTTATGGTGCATTAGAAGTCAAATATCTTCAATAATTCATATTTTCAAGATAAACTGTCAACACCTTAAGATTCCCCCATCTCTTCTGAAAAAAACGGTATAAGAATGACTGTTCTAGCCCCTACGGTTAGGAAATTATAGCCATTTGTTTGAGAGGAATCCTCACTATGAAAAATAGACAGCACAAATCCTGTCTCTGTGCTGCATGTGTGTAAAAACAGGTGCACCTGTTTTGGCGGGAAAAAGTACACAGCCTCTCTGATTGGTGGATTGAAATTCAGCAGCTCCCAGGCTGCTTGGCTGCTGCTGCTAGTGTGTGTGTGTGTGTGTGTGTGTGTGTGTGTGTGTGTGACAGAGAGAGAGAGAGAGAGAGGAGAGAGAGAGTTTTATGGGAGCATCTTATTGTATGATTTAAATTCAATATATTTAGACTGGTTGACTGAATTTGATCCTGTGTGTCTCTCTGTGCTTGTGTGTTTCCATATGTGTCCATATTTTTGATTGTGTGACAGTTATACTTTTTTTTTTTGCTGATTTTTTTTCATTTAACAATTACATTTGAGGGACCCTTAGAATGTTCAGCATTTTTTCAGCTGGTCATTTTGCTTTTCCATTTTTCTATTTAAGTTATTACTATTGTGCTAAGTCATAGCATTTCTGCTGCTTTTCAGTATTTGTGCTAAATACAGCATTTGTGCTAAATCATACTATTTCTGCCATTTTATAGTATTTGTGCTAAAACATAATATTTCTACTAAACGCAGTATTTCTGGGTAATCATAGTATTTCTATGTATTCCTGCCAGCTCCTCAGGGAGCCAATCCTCTGTGAGGACTGTAATTTTCAAATTGACATATCAAGTCATGCATGACTTCCCAACCAGCCAATCATATCTGAGGGCTGAGACATTCAAATTTGCATATTGAGGCCTTCATGCCTTCCCAGCCAGCCAATCACATCTGAGGGCTGAGACATTCAAATTGACATTCACATATTGGGGCTTTCATGGCTTCTAAGACAACCAATCATCTATGTCATATATCTATAATTATTCATATTTTCTTTTAAAAGACAACACTTGATGATTCCCCATGTCTTCTGAACAATAGAATGTTAGACCTGAGACCTGAAAATTTCCATGACTGTTCACCAAAGCCTGCTGTGTCTTACAGTGAAACAATGGTATCGATACTCCATATAGATTTAGAGTTACAAAGCGTTGTTTGAGCGCAAGTCAAAGCAGTTTTGCTTTGCCTTTACTCAGTTATGGTGCATTAGAAGTCAAATATCTTCAATAATTCATATTTTAATGATATATTGTCAAAACTTTAAGATTCCCCATCTCTTCTGAACAAAACGGTGTGAGAATGACTGTTCTAGCCCCTACGGTTAGGAAATTATAGCCATTTGTTTGAGGGGAGTCCTCACTATGAAAAGTAGATAGCACAAATCCTGTTTCTGTGCTGCGTGTGTGTGTAAAAACAGGTGCACCTGTTTTGGCGGGAAAAAGTACACAGCCTCTCTGATTGGTGGATTCAAATTTAGCAGCTCCCAGGCTGCTTGACTGACCTACAAACATGCTGTTAACAGCCACTGTTCACTTTCTGCTGCTGCTGTGTGTGTGTGTGTGTGTGTGTGTGTGTGTGTGTGTGTGTGTGTGTGTGTGTGTGTGTGTGTGTGTGTGTGTGTGTGAGAGAGACACACACACACACAAAGACCCTTTTAGGGCAGCATCTCATTGTTGGATAAAATGTAATATATTCAGACTGGTTGACTGGCATAGACCCATTCTGTGTGTCTCTCTCTGTACATTTTTGTATCCATATTTGATTTTGTGTGTATCTGTTGATTTGTATATCCATATTTGATTTTGCATGTATCTGTTGGCTGTTCTTATTTGTTTTTTCCTAAATGTATTTTTATTTTATTTTTCAGAGGTAAACGACAATGAGTTTTGAGCAA
Source organism: Oreochromis aureus (assembly GCF_013358895.1). Lineage (NCBI taxonomy): Eukaryota > Metazoa > Chordata > Actinopteri > Cichliformes > Cichlidae > Oreochromis > Oreochromis aureus. The sequence continues at coordinate 5,833,064 of NC_052942.1, read as the reverse complement.
ACTTAACCATGTTCCTTTTTATTCAGCTTGTCATTTTACCTTCCCAATATTTTCACTTAAGTTATTACTACTCTGCTCAATCATAGTATCTGTTCTAAATCATTGTTATTAAGCTATATTGTAGGATTTCTGCTAAATCATAGTATTTCTACTATATTATATTTTTCTTTTTAAATATAGCATTTCTGCTATAGAATAGTATTTCTGCTATGTTATAATATTTGTGCTAAACTGGAGTATTTTTGCTAAAACATAGTATTTATATAAAATTACAATATTCATAGTATATTACAGTGTCTCTGGTAAATCACAGCATTTCTTCTATGTTGTACTGTTTTTCTAAATCATAGTATTTCTGTAATGTTCAAGAATGTTTGGCTAAATATATTCTTTCTGTTATCTTATACTATTTCTCCTAAATTCTTGTATTTTTGAGAAGTTATCGTGTTTCTGCTAAGTTACAATATTTCTGCTAAGTTCTGCTATGCTATTGTATTTCTGCCAAGTATTATGTTTCCTCTAAGATATTACAGTTCTGCTAAGTTACTACATTTTAGCAACGTTCCTTTGCTTCTGCAAAGTTTTTACAATTTCTGCAACTTTTCAGCTTTTTCAGCTAGTTTCAGCAGACAGCTTCAGCTTTAAAGCATCCACACTGCATTTTCGCAGGAAATGCAAATTTTTCTAGTTGTGTGGATGCTTTATGCATCCACACTATTGAGTTCCTGTTTCTCTTTATTCTTTATTCTACTTTATTATTATTATTCTAGTTGCCACTTTTGCACTTTTTTTGGCACTTAACTACTTCCACAATTTTCAGCCGATTTTCACAGTTCAAATTTTAAACTATTCTGCTATTTCTGCTAATGATGGCAATGACTTTTGGTATTTTTAACTATTATACTTTTTAAAATATTAAGCTTTTTTCCTTTAATTTGTCCCATTGAAATGAATGGGAAACTTCCACAATTCTGCTAAAACTTGCTTGTTTTTGAAACTTAACTACTTTCTCAAACTTTCGCCTAGAACAACCATTCAAATTTTAAAATGTTCACAAATTATTGGGCTATTCATGAATGATTCAGCTTTTTCATATCTGTTACAGTTTTACTTTTATCCCTCTTAAAGTTTTGACTTGCAAAATTGTGATTTTTCAGAAAATACATGCGTTGTTATGGTTGCTATGCACTTGGCTTCCAGTGTGCCACTGTAGGTTTCGCAGTCTTCTCTTCATGTCCGAACAACTTCTTGCTACTTGCTCGATTTTCACTCAACTTCCACAAATTATACATCAAAACGTAGGCATTTTTGCTGGCTTTCAGAAAATGTCACCATCATTGTTGTGAGATTTATAGAATTTTGGCAAATCTCCTCAGACCAACACAAAGTCTGAAAACTCTCCATAGAAAGTCAATGGAGAGTTTGTTCAAAATCACCGCTTGATTTCTGTAATGAGAGGCATATTCGAATTGTCATATCTCCTTAACGAAGCGAAGTTAAAACATGAGGCTTGTCCCAGTATATCTTCAGACACTCCTGACGCTCACAATTCAAGAATTTTTTTCTCACCTATTACCGTTCTGAGATGAGTTACACTTGTTTGAGGGTAGGAAATTTGTCCTTCGCTCAGATTTCTTCAGATTTCAAACTCTGGAAATGAACCACTTTTTTCTCTCGTCATATCTTTTTAATGGATTTCCACAGAGACCTGAAAATTTCCATGACTGTTCACCAAAGCCTGCTGTCTCTTACGGTGAAAGAATGATATCTATACTCCAAATAGATTTAGAGTTAGAAAGCGTTGTTTGAGGGCAAGTCAAGGCAGTTTTCGCTTGCCTCTACTCAGTTATGGTGCATTACAAGTCAAATATCTTTAATAATTCATATTTTAATGATAAATTGTAAACACTTGAAGATTCCCCCATCTCTTCTGAACAAAACGGTGTAAGAATGACCGTTCTAGCCCCTACGGTTAGGAAATTATGGCCATTTGTTTGAGAGGAATCCTCACTATGAGAAATACACTGCAGAAATCCTGTCTCTCTCTGTGCTGAGTGTGTAAAAACGGCTGCACCTGTTTTGGCGGGAAAAAGTACACAGCCTCTCTGATTGGTGGATTCAAATTTAGCAGCTTCCAGGCTGCTTGACTGACCTAGAAACTTGCTTGTCTCTCCCTATGTATGTATGTGTGTGTGTGTGTGTGTGTGTGTGTGTGTGTGTGTGTGTGTGAGACAGAGAGAGAGAGAAAGAGAGGGCGAGAGAGAGTTTTTATGGGAGCATCTTATTGTATGATTTAAATTCAATATATTTAGACTGGTTGACTGAATTTGATCCTGTGTGTGTCTCTCTGTGCATGTGTGTTTCCATATGTGTACATATTTGTGATTGTGTGACTGTTATACTTTTTTTTTTGCTGATTTTTTTCATTTAACAATTACATTTGAAGGATCCTTAGCATGTTCAGCATTTTTCAGCTGTCCATTTTGCTTTTCCAATTTTTCTGTTTAAGTTATTACTATTGTGCTAAATCATACTATTTCTGCTATTTTATAAGATTTGTGCTAAATATAGTATTTCTGCCAAATATAGTATTTCTGATTAATTATAGTTTTTCTACCAAATCATAGTACAGTATTTTTGCTTTTCATAGGATTTTTTATAGGATATTTATATTGCTTAATATAGTATTTCTGCTTTTAATAGGATTTGTGCTTAATATAGTATTTTTGCTTTTTATAGGATTTGTGCTTAATACAGTATTTCTGCTAAATGTAGTATTTATGCTTAATCATACTATTTCTATATATTTTTGCCAGGTCCTCTGTGAGGACTGAGACATTCAAATTTTCGTATCAGGGCCTGCACGGCTTCCCAGCCAGCCAATCATATCTGAGGTCTGCCCTTTCTTCTCTCGTCATATCTCAGCGACAGATGTACAAAGAGCAATGCAAATCACAGTCAAAGTACACCAAAGTCCGCTGATTCACCCAGTATAAGAATTATGCTTCTAGTCCACCTAGTTTTTGAGTTACATGTCGTTTTGTAACTCCAAAAAACGGCGCTCTTTGCCTCTCACCACGATCTAATTCTGACTGCTCATCACCCTGTTTTCCAGGTGCTCGCTCTCTTTCCCAGTGGCACAGTTTGTAATGACACAGGTCTGCAACCCAAAGGTCGTGGGTTCAATTCCACCTTGGTCAACATGTTTTTTTTACCTACAATTTACTACACTGTCACAGACCACTAATTCATATTGATCATTTACTACAATTCTGCAAACTTTTATGATTTTACCAGCTTTTCTAATATTGACCTCAGATTCTTGTTAACACTCCATGGCACAAATACTCTTCCCTTTAGGCTCTGTGTATGTGTGTGTGTATCAATATTTCTCCCATTTTAAAGTATTACTCCTCTATAATTGTATTTCTGTTAAATCAAAGTACTTTTACTACATCTTAGTACTTCTGCTCAATCATAGTATTTTGCCAAATCATGGTTTTTGTGCCAAATCAAAATATTTGTGTTATGTTATAGTATTACTACTAAGTGGAGGAATTTCTGTCATGTTACAGTATATGTGCTGATTACAGTATTTCTGTATAATAGAATTTTGGCAAATCTCCTCAGACCAACACAAAGTCTGGAAACTCTGCATAGAAAGTCAATGGAGAGCTTGTTCAAAATCACCGCTGGATTTCTCTAATGAGAGGCATTTTCAAATCTTCATATCTCCTGAACGCAGCGAAGTTAAGACATGAGGCTTGTGCCAATATATCTTCAGACACTCCTGACGCTCACAATTCAAGAAATTCTTTCTCACCTATTACCATTTGGCCATGAATTGGGTTTGTTTGAGGGTAGGAAATTCGTCCCTCGCTCAGATTTCTTCAGATTTCAAACTCTGGAAATGAGGCACTTTTTTCTCTCGTCATATCTTTTTTATGGATTTCCACACAGACCTGAACATTTCCATGACTGTTCACCAAAGCCTGCTGTCTCTTACGGTGAAAGAATGATATCGATACTCCAAATAGATTTTGAGTTAGAAAGCGTTGTTTGAGGGGAAGTCAAGGCAGTTTTCGCTTTGCCTCTACTCAGTTATGGTGCATTAGAAGTCAAATATCTTTAATAATTCATATTTTAATGATAAGTTGTCAACACTTGAATATTCCCCCATCTCTTCTGAACAAAACGGTGTAAGAATGACCGTTCTAGCCCCTACGGTTAGGAAATTATGGTCATTTGTTTGAGGGGAGTCCTCACTATGAGAAATAGACTGCAAAAAATCCTGTGTCTCTCTGTGCTGCGTGCACCTCTTTTGGCGGGAAAAAGTACACAGCCTCTCTGATTGGTGGATTCAAATTCAGCAGCTCCCAGGCTGCTTGACTGAGCTAGAAACTTACTCTCTCTGTGTGTGTGTGTGTGTGTGTGTGTGTGTGTGTGTGTGTGTGTGTGTGTGTGTGTGAGAGAGAGAGAGAGAGAGAGAGAAAGCCTTTTAATGGGATGATCTCATTGTAAGATTTAAATTCAATATATTTAGACTGGTTGACTGAATTGGATCTTGTGTGTGTGTCTCTCTGTGCATGTGTGTTTCCTTATGTGTACATATTTGTGATTGTGTGGCTGTTATATATTTTTTGCTGATTTTTTCATTTAACAAGTATATTTGAGGGACCCTCAGCATGTTCAGCATTTTTTCAGCTGTCCATTTTGCTTTTCCAATTTTTCTGTTTAAGTTATTACTATTGTGCTAAATCATACTATTTCTGCTATTTTATAAGATTTGTGCAAAATATAGTATTTCTGCCAAATATACTATTTCTGATTAATTATAGTTTTTCTACCAAATCATAGTACAGTATTTCTGCTCTTTATAGGATTTGTGCTAAAACATAGTATTTCTACTAAATGTAGTATTTATGCTTAATCATACTATTTCTATATATTACTGCCAGGTCCCCAGGCAGCCAATCCTCTGTGAGGCCTGAGACATTCAAATTTACATATCAGGGCCTGCACGGCTTCCCAGCCAGCCAATCATATCTTAGGGATGAGACATTCAAATTTACAAATCAGGGCCTGGACTGCTTCCCAGCCAGCCAATCATATATGTGGGTTGAGGCAATCAAATTTGCATATTGGGGCCTTCGTGGCTTCTAATCCAACAAGTCATCCATGTCATATATCTCTAAAAATCCATATTTTAATGATAAATTGTCAACAGTTGAAGATTCCTCCATCTCTTCTGAACAAAACGGTGTAAGAATGACCATTCTAGCCCCTACGGTCAGGAAATTATGGTCATTTGTTTCAGGGGAGTCCTCACTATGAGAAATAGACTACAAAAATCCTGTCTCTGTGCTGCGTGTGTGCACCTGTTTTGGCGGGAAAAAGTACACAGCCTCTCTGATTGGTGGATTCAAATTTAGCAGCTCCCAAGCTGCTTGACTGACCTAGAAACTTGCTTCTCTCGTGTGTGTGTGTGTGTGTGTGTGTGTGTGTGTGTGTGTGTGTGTGTGTGTGTGTGACACACAGAGAGAGAGAGAAAGCCTTTACAGTATTCTGTAAACTTTTATGATTTTACCAGCTTTTCTAATATGGACCTCAGATTCTTGTTAACACTCCATGGCACAAATACTCTTCCCTTTAGGCTCTGTGTATGTGTGTGTGTGTATCAATATTTCTCCCATTTTAAAGTATTACTCCTCCATAATTGTATTTCTGTTAAATCAAAGTACTTTTACTACGTCTTAGTACTTCTGCTCAATCATAGTATTTCTGCTAAATCATAGTATTTTTCCAAATCTTGTTTTTTGTGCCAAATCATAACATTTGTCTTATGTTATAGTATTACTACTAAGTGGAGGAATTTTTGTCTTGTTACAGTATATGTGCTGATTACAGTATTTGTGTTAAATCATAGTATTTCTACTATATTATATTTTTCTTTCCAAGTATAGCATTTTTCTGCTATATAAGTGTATTCTGCTATGTTATAATATTTGTGCTAAACCAGAGTATTTGTGCTAAAACATAGTCTTAATTTAAAATTACAATATTCATAGTTCATCACAGTGTCTCTGGTAAAACACAGTATTTCTGCTATGTTGTACTATTTTTCTAAATCACAGTGTTTCCATAATGTTTAAGTATTTCTGGCTAAATATATTCTTTCTGTTATCTTATACTATTTCTCCTAAAGTCTTGTATTTTTGAGAAGTTATAATGTTTCTGTTAAGTTGCAATATTTCTGCTAAGTTCTGCTATGCTATTGTATTTCTGCCAAGTATTATGTTTCCTGTAAGATATTGCAGTTCTGCTAAGTTATTACATTTTAGCCACGTTCCTTTGCTTCTGCAAAGTTTTTACAATTTCTGCAACTTTTCAGCTTTTTCAGCTAGTTTTTGCATACAGCTTCAGCTTTAAAGCATCCACACTGCATTTTCGCAGGAAATGCAAATTTTTCTAGTTGTGTGGATGCCCTCAAAGGGCTTCCACACTATTGAGTTCCTGTTTCTCTTTATTCTTTATTATTCTTAGGACTTCCGTACGTTTTTTGCCGTCTATCTACTGCCTCAGTTTTCAGCCGATTTTCTCCGTTCAAACTCTATACTGTTCTGCTCTTTCTGCTAATGTGTGCTATGACTTTTGGTGTTTATTACTATTATACTTTTTAAAATATTACACTTTTTTCCTTTAATTTGTCCCATTGAAATGAATGGAAAACTTCCACAATTCTGCTAAAACTTGCTTGTTTTTGAAACTTAACTACTTTGTCATACTTTCACCTAGAAACTCCATTCAAACTTTAAAACGTTCTCAGACTATTGGGCTATTCCTGAATGATTCAGCTTTTTCAGATCTTCTACCGTTTTAATTTTATACCTCTTTAAGTTTTCAGTTGCAAAATTGTGATTTTTCAGAAAATACATGCGTTGTTATGGTTGCTATGCAATTAACTCAGAGTGTGCACTCGTCCTTTCTGAATTTTCTCTTCATGTCTGAACAACTTCTTGCTACTCGCTCAATTTCCACTCAACCCCCACAAATTATACATCAAAACGTAGGTATTTTTGCTGGCTTTCAGAAAATGTCACTATCATTGTTGTGGGACTTATAGATTTTGGCAAATCTCCTCAGAGTAACATAAAGTCTCAAAACTCTCCATAGAAACTCAATGGAGAGTTTCTTCAAAATCAGCGCTGGAATTCTCTAATGAGAGGCATTTTCAAATCGTCATATCTCCTTACCGAAACAAAGTTGAGACATGACGCTTGTGCCAATATATCTTCAGACATCCCTGATGCTCACAATTCAAGAATTTTTCCTCACCTATTACTGTTTGGCTATGAATTACACTTGTTTGAGGGTAGAAATTTTTCCTCGCTCAGATTTCTTCAGATTTCAAACTCTGGAAATGAGGCACTTTTTTCTCTCGTCATATCTTTTTGATTGATTTCAACAGAGACATGAAAATTTCCATGACTGTTCACCAAAGCCTGCTGTTTCTTACGGTGAAAGAATGATTTTGATGCTCCATATAGATTTAGAGTTACAAAACGTTGTTTGAGGGCAAGTCAAGGCAGTTTTGCTTCGCCTCTACTCAGTTACAGTGTATTACAAGTCATATATCTTCAATAATTTATATTTTATCTCTGATTTATGAAGGCCTGAAGTTTTCCCCATCTCTTCTGAACAAATCGGTGTCAGAATGAGCGTTCTAGCCCCTACGGTTAGGAAATTATGGCCATTTGTTCGAGGGGAATCCTGAATGTGAGAAATATACTGCAGAAAACTCATAGCTGTCTCTGTGTCTGTGTGTGTAAGTGCTGATTACAGCAGGTGCAGCCAATTTAGCTGACCTAGATATACCAAGCCCAGACTCTTAACAGCCCCTGTACACTTTGCTCTATGTGTGTGTGTGTGTGTATATCAATATTTCTCCCATGTTAAAGTATTACTCCTCCATAATAGTATTTGTGCTAAATCAAAGTACTTCTACTACATCTTAGTACTTCTGCTCAATCATAGTATTTCTGCTAAATCATAGTATTTTTGAAAAATCATGGTATTTGTGCCAAATCATGGTTTGGGGCAGAACCATAATATTAATTTTATGTTATGAGATTACTACTAAGTGCAGGAATGTCTGTTATGTTATAGTTTATGTGCTGAATATAGTATATCTGCCAAATCATAGTATTTATCCCAAATCATAGTATTTATGCAAAATTACAGTATTTCTGCTAAAAAGCAGAAATAGTACCTTTAGCAGAAATTTCTGTGAAAAGATATTATTTATGTTAAAACATAGTATTTCTGCTAAATCATAGTATTTCTGCCAAATCATAGTATTTGTACTTATTCATAGTACTTGTGCCAAATCATAGTATTTGTACCCAATCATAGTATTTCTGCAGTATGATCGTATTTGTGCCAAATCATGGTATCTTTTGCCAAATCATGGTATTTGTGCCAAATCATGTTATTTGTGTCCAGTTAAAATTTCTGTTATATTAGTGTTACTACTAAGTCGTAGAATTTCTGTTATGTTATAGTATATCTGCTGATTATACTATATGTGCCAAATAATAGTATTTATAGCAAATAATAGTATTACTGCCCAAACATAGTATTTCTTGTAGTATTTGTAGTAGTAGTTGTTGTAGTATTTGTGCAAAAACATAGAATTTCTGCAAAATCATAGTATATCTGTTATGTTATAGTATTACTACTAAGGCATAGTATTTCTACCAAATCATAGTATTCCTTCAAAATCATAGTATCACTGCAATTTCATAGTATTTGAGCGAAATTGTAGTATTTGTACTAAATCATGGTACTTGTACCAAATCATAGTATTTTTGCAAATCATATTATTTGAACCAAAACATTGTATTTGTCTGAAGTCATAGTATTTCTTCTAAATCATAGTATTTCACCCAAATCTCAGTAGTTGTGCTAAAACCCAGTATTATTGCCAAATCGTAGTATTTGTACTAAATCATAGTACTTGTGCCAAATCATAGTATTTCTGCCATATTGTGCTAGTTGTGCAAAAACATAGACTGTCTGCAAAATCATAGTATATCTGTTATGTTATAGTATTACTGCTAAGTCACAGTATTTCTGCCAATTCGTAGTATTTGTACTAAATCATACTACTCGTCCCAAATCATAGTATTCAAATCAAAATATAGTATTTGTACCAAAGCATTGTATTTGTAATGAAGTACAGTATTTCTGCCAAATCATAGAATTACTGCAATTTCATAGTATTTTGAGGAATCCCTTTTGTTATAGTATTACTTCTAAGTCATAGTATTTCTGCTTAGTCATAGTATTTGTACTGAAACATAGTATTTCTGCCAAATCATAGTATTACTGCTATTTCATATTATTTGAGTGAAATTACAGTGTTTCTGCAAAGACATAGTATTTCTGCCAAATCATAGTATTACTGCTATTTCATAGTATTTGAGTGAAATTACAGTGTTTCTGCAAAACATTGGTTGGTATTGGTTTTAGTTACCTTTAGCGTATGTGCTAGTTAGCAATAGCTATGGCAGCCCAGTTATTTTATTGTTTTGGGCTTGTTCCTGCTTTGTTTTTTTCCCACTGCAAATTTATGTGAATTTGTACACTGTAATATCGCTGTATTACGTAATGGCTAAGTAGGAGGCTGACTGTTACTAAGTGCATCAGTGTACATAGGTCATCTCTTGTGTTGGAGTGCCCTCTTGTGGCGCCTTTTGGGTAGTGCCTTAGTAAACGTGAACACTGCAAAGAAGTGGTATCAGACTGGTTTGTAGTGGAGGAATTTGTTGCCAGTTTCTTTCATCTTTAATCCATATTCATGTTGTAATGTAGTAACTTTTGTGGCACAAATACCACAATATGGCAGAAATACTATGTTTTGGCACAAATACTTTGATTTGGTATACTTTAGCTTCTTCACCCCTTTTCAGCAAAATTTTCATTTTTTTTTTTTCACCCCTTTTCAGCACAAATCCCAGCTTTTTCAGGTGTTTTCAACAGAAATCTCTTTTATTTCTGAATGCTGATGTCTTTGTTTTTCAGCCGCCCGCCCCTTTCCAGGTGGCGCAATCAGTAATGACACGGCTCTGCAGCTCAAAGGTCGTGGGTTAAATCCCACCTTGGTCAACATTTTTTTTCACTACAAATTTATACACTTTCACAGACCTGTAATTTATATTGCTAATTTTTTTCACTACAAATGAGTAGTGCAAAAACATACTATGTCTGCAACATCACAGTATATCTGTTATGTTACAGTATTACTACTAAATCACATTATTTCTGCCAATTCAAGGAGGCTGACTGTTACTAAGTGCATCAGTGTACATAGGTCATCTCTTGTGTTGGAGTGCCCTCTTGTGGCGCCTTTTGGGTAGTGCTTTAGTAAATGTGAACACTGCAAGAAGTGGTATCAGACTGGTTTTAGTGGAGGAATTTGTTGCCAGTTTCTTTAATCTTTAATCTGTATTCATGTTGTAATGTATACCCTGTTCTTAATCATAGAAACCACACCATATCACCCCTCCACATCCTCCTACTGTATGCCATATCTCCCTGTAACATCCATCAGACTGCCAATAAACTCCACCTGTGGTAATCTACTCCCTGGATGTTAGCCTCTCCTTCTGACCGAGGATAGCTACTATTGCAGCACCACCCAGCATTAAACTGACGTACACCATTCTGTACAGAGCTAAATCATAGTGTTTGTGCCAAACAATAGCATTCACCCAAGTAATAGTATTTCTGCTATGTTATATTATTACTGCTCATAGTATTTCTGCCAAATCATGGTATATGTTCCAAAGCATAGTATTTCTTCCAAAACATAGTATTTCTTCCAAATCATAGTATAACTGCAAAATAAAGTTTTTGAGCCAAACATATTTTTTGTGCTAAAACATAGTATTTGTGCCAAATAATGGTATTTCTGCTAAATCCTAGTAATTTTGCTAGATGATAGGTTTTCTGCTATGCTGTAGTACTTTTTGCTAGATTATAGTATTTCTGCTAAGTCAAAGTATTTCATGTAAATCATAGTATTTCTAAGTCCCAGTGTTTCTGCTAAATCATAAATCATACATAATGTTTCAGCACAAATTGTATGATTTGGCTCAAATACTATGATTTGGCAGAATTTTCTATGTTTCAGCACAAATGCTATGATTTGTAAGAAAAATATTATTTAGTATAAATACTACGTTTTAGCAGAAATGCGATGTTTTAGCACAGATTCAGCTAACAACTATGATTTGTCACAAGTGCTATGATTTGGTACAAATACTGTGATTTGGCAGAAATATTATCATTTGGTTTAAATATTATGATTTAGAAGAAAGACTATGTTATATTATAAATACTATGTTCAAACTTTAAAAAAAATTCTGCTATTTCTGCTAATGTGTGCTATAAAATATGGACCTCAGATTCTTGTTAACGCTCCATGGCAGAAATACATACAAGTACACAGCCTGATGAAGCAGACAGAAGCAGTACCTCTGATTGGTGAATTTGAGCAGAACCAGGTTGTTCTGCCTCTTTTCAGCAGAAATTCTGCTCATTCACCTCTTTTTAGTGTAACGTTCTGCGTCTTTGCCTCTTTTCTGCAGAAATTCTGCTGATTCACCTCTTTTCTGCAAAATTTTCAGCCTTTTCACCTCAGCACAATTCTCAGCAGCTTCTGCTCATTTCAGCAAAATTGTCAGTCTCTCCACCTCTTCATTGGGAGAATGAGTTTGGCTGAGTGAGATGAGTGGCTACCTTGCGACCAGGAGGGCTGGGTTCGAATCCTGCTCAAGGTGACATTTTTTTTTCACCACCATACAAATTTTTGCAACTTTTCATCTTTTTCAGCTTTTCAGCAGACAGCTTCAGCGTTAAGGCATCCACACAGCATTTTCGCAGGAAATGCAAACTTTTTCTAGTTGTGTGGATGCTTTTTGCATCCACACTATTGAGTTCCTGTTTCTCTTTATTCTTTATACTTTATTATTCTAGTTGCCAATTTTGTACTTTTTGGCACTTAACTACTTCCACAATTTTCAGCCGATTTTCATCGTTCAAATTTTAAACTATTCTGCTATTTCTGCTAATGTGCGCTATATCTTTTGGTATTTTTGCTGTTATACTTTTTAAAATATTAAGCTTTTATGCAATTTTTGTCCCATTGAAATGAATGGAAAACTTCCAAAATTCTGCTAAAACTTGCTCATTTTTGAAACTTGACTACCTCCTCATACTTTCACCTAGAACAGCCATTCAAACTTTAAAATGTTTTGAAATTATTGGGCTATTCCTGAGTGATTCAGCTTTTTCATATCTGTTACAGTTTTCATCTTATCCCTCTTTAAGTTTTGAGTTTCATTTTGTGATTTTCACAAAATACATGCGTTGTTATGGTTGCTATGCACTTGGCTTTCAGTGTGCCACTGAAGGTTTTGCAGTCTTCTCTTCATGTCCAAACAACTTCTTGCTACTTGCTCAATTTTCACTCAACCCCCACAAATTATACATCAAAACGTAGGTATTTTTGCTGGCTTTCTGAAAATGTCACTGTCATTGTTGTGGGATTTATAAAATTTTGGCAAATCTCCTCAGACTAAAACAAAGTCGCAAAACTCTCCATAGAAAGTCAATGGAGAGCTTGTTCAAAATCACCGCTTGATTTCTGTAATGAGAGGCATATTCGAATCGTCATATCTCCTTAACGAAGCAAAGTTAAGACATAAGGCTTGTCCCAGTATACCTTCAGACACTCCTGACGCTCACAATTCAAGAATTTCTTTCTCACCTATTACCGTTCTGAAATGAGTTAGACTTGTTTGAGGGTAGGAAATTCGTCCTTCGCTCAGATTTCTTCAGATTTCAAACTCTGAAATGAACCCCTTTTTCTCTCGTCATATCTTTTTAATGGATTTCCACAAAGACCTGAAAATTTCCATGATTGTTCACCAAAGCCTGCTGTCTCTTACGGTGAAAGAATGATATTGATACTCCAAATAGATTTAGAGTTAGAAAGCGTTGTTTGAGGGCAAGTCAAGGCAGTTTTTGCTTTGCTCTACTCAGTTATGGTGCATTAGAAGTCAAATATCTTTAATAATTCATATTTTAATGATAAATTGTCAACACTTTAAGATTCCCCCATCTCTTCTGAACAGAACGGTGTAAGAATGACCGTTCTAGCCTCTACGGTTAGGAAATTATGGTCATTTGTTTGAGGGGAGTCGTCATTATGAGAAATAGACTGCAAAACTCCTGTGTCTCTCTGTGCTGCGTGCACCTGTTTTGGCGGGAAAAAGTGCACAGGCTCTCTGATTGGTGGATTCAAATTCAGCAGCTCCCAGGCTGCTTGACTGAGCTAGAAACTTACTTCTCTCTCCCTGTGTGTGTGTGTGTGTGTGTGTGTGTGTGTGTGTGTGTGTGTGTGTGTGACAGAGAGAGAGAGAGAGAGAGAGAGAGAGAGAGAGAGAAAGCCTTTTTATGGGATGATCTCATTGTAAGATTCAAATTCAATATATTTAGACTGGTTGACTGAATTGGATCTTTTGTGTGTGTGTGTGTGTGTTTGTGTGACAGAGAGAGAGAGAGAAAGCCTTTTTATGGGATGATGCCATTGTAAGATTTAAATTCAATATATTTAGACTGGTTGACTGAATTGGATCTTGTGTGTGTGTGTGTGTGTGTGTGTGTGTGTGTGTGTGTGTGTGTGTGTGTGTGTGTGTGTGACAGAGAGAGAGAGAGAGAGAGAGAGAGACTTTTTATGGGATGATCTCATTGTAAGATTCAAATTCAATATATTTAGACTGGTTGACTGAATTGGATCTTGTTGTGTGTGTGTGTGTGTGTGTGTGTGTGTGTGTGTGTGTGTGTGTGTGTGTTTGTGTGACAGAGAGAGAGAGAGAGAGAGAGAAAGCCTTTTTATGGGATGATGCCATTGTAAGATTTAAATTCAATATATTTAGACTGGTTGACTGAATTGGCTCGTGTGTGTGTGTGTGTGTGTGTGTGTGTGTGAGAGAGAGAGAGAGAGAGAGAGAGAAAGCCTTTTTATGGGATGATGCCATTGTAAGATTTAAATTCAATATATTTAGACTGGTTGACTGAATTGGATCTTGTGTGTGTGTGTGTGTGTGTGTGTGTGTGTGTGTGTGTGTGTGTGTGACAGAGAGAGAGAGAGAGAGAGAGACTTTTTATGGGATGATCTCATTGTAAGATTCAAATTCAATATATTTAGACTGGTTGACTGAATTGGATCTTGTGTGTGTGTGTGTGTGCGTGTGTGTGTGTGTGTGTGTGTGTGAGAGAGAGAGAGAGAGAGAGAGAGAGAGAGAGAGAGCCTTTTTATGGGAGCATCTTATTATATGATTTAAATTCAATATAGTTAGACTGGTTGACTGAATTTGATCCTGTGTGTGTCTGTCTGTGCATGTGTGTTACCATATGTGTACATATTTGTGATTGTGTGACTGTTATACTTTTTTTTTGCTGGTTTTTTTTTCATTTAACAATTACATTTGAGGGACCCTTAGCATGTTCAGGATTTTTTCAGCTGTCCATTTTGCTTTTCCAGTTTTTCTATTTAGGTTATTACTATTGTGCTAAGTCATAGCATTTCTGCTGCTTTTCAGTATTTGTGCTAAATACAGCATTTCTGCTAAATCATACTATTTCTGCTATTTTATGAGATTTGTGCTAAATACAGCATTTGTGCTAAATCATACTATTTCTGCTATTTCATAAGATTTGTGCCAAATATAGTGTTTCTGCTAAAAATAGTATTTCTGCCAAATATAGTATTTTTGAGTAATTATACTTTTTCTACCAAATCATAGTACAGTTTTACTGCTTTTTATATGGCTTCTAAGACAACCAATCATATCTGAGGGCTTGCACATTCAAATTTGCATATTGGGGCATTCATGGCTTCTAAGACAACCAATCATCTATGTAATATATCTATGATATTTCATATTTTTATTTTAAATGGTCAACATTTCAAGATTCTCCCATTTCTTCTGAACACAACGGTCTAAGAATGACCGTTTTAGCCCCTACGGTTAGGAATTTATGGCTGTTTGTTTGAGGGGAGTCCTCACTATGAGAAATACACTGCAAAATCCTGTCTCTCTCTGTGCTGCATGTGTACAAGCCTGCACTTGGTGCACCAATTTTGGCGGGAAAAAGCACACAGCCTCTCTGATTGGTGGATTCAAATTGAGAAGCTCACAGCTGTTTGACTGACCTAGAAACATGCTGTTAACAGCCCCTGTTCACTTGCTGATGCTGCTGTGTGTGTGTGTGTGTGTGTGTGTGAGAGAGAGAGAGAGAGAGAGAGAGAGCCTTTTTTTATGGGAGCATCTTATTGTATGATTTAAATTCAATATATTTAGACTGGTTGACTGAATTTGGTCCTGTGTGTGTCTCTCTGTGCATGTGTGTTTCCATATGCGTCCATATTTGTGATTGTATGATGGTTATACTTTTTTTTGCTGATTTTTTTTCATTTAACAATTACATTTGAGGGACCCTTAGCATGTTCAGGATTTTTTCAGCTGTCCATTTTGCTTTTCCAATTTTTCTATTTAAGTTATTAATATTGTGCTAGGTCATAGCATTTCTGCTGCTTTTCAGTATTTGTGCTAAATACAGCATTTCTGCTAAATCATACTATTTCTGCTATTTCATAAGATTTGTGCTAACTATAGTGTTTCTGCTAAAAAATTGTATTTCTGCCAAATATAGTATTTTTGATTAATTATAGTTTTTCTACCAAATCATAGTACAGTTTTACTCCTTTTATATGGCTTCTAAGACAACCAATCATATCTGAGGGCTTGCACATTCAAATTTGCATAATGTTGCCTTCATGGCTTCCCAGCCAGCCAATCATATCTGAGGGCTGGCACATTCAAATTTGCATATTGGGGCATTCATGGCTTCTAAGACAACCAATCATATCTGAGGGCTGGCACATTAAAATTTGCATATTGTTGCCTTCATGACTTCCCAGCCAGCCAATCATATCTGAGGGCTGGCGCATTCAAATTTGCATATTGGGGCCTTCATGGCTTCCCAGCCAACCAATCATCTATGTCATATATCTATAATATTTCATATTTTTATTTTAAATGGTCAACATTTCAAGATTCCCCCACGTCGTCTGAACAAAAGAATGTCTAAGAATGACCGTTTTAGCCCCTACAGTTAGGAATTTATGGCTGTTTGTTTGAGGGGAGTCCTGACTATGAGAAAGAGACTGCAAAAATCCTGTCTCTCTCTGTGCTGCATGTGTAAAAGCCTGCACTTGGTGCACCAGTTTTGGCGGGAAAAAGCACACAGCCTCTCTGATTGGTGGATTCAAATTGAGAATCTCACAGCTGTTTGACTGACCTAGAAACATGCTGTTAACAGCCCCTGTTCTCTTGCTGATGCTGCTGTGTGTGTGTGAGGGTGTGTGTAAGAGAGAGAGAGAGAAAGAAAGACACACACAAAGACCCTTTTAGGGTAGCATCTCATTGTTGGATAAAAATATTATATATTCAGACTGGTTGACTGGCATAGACCCTGTCTGTGTGTGTCTCTGAGTATCCATATTTGATTTCTTGTGTATTTGTTGATTTGTGTATCCATATTTGAGTTTGTGTGTATCTGTTGGCTTTTCTTATTTTTTTTTCTTTTTCTAAATGTATTTTTATTTTATTTTTCACAGGTGAACAACAATTAGTTTTCAGCGAACTTAACCATGTTCCTTTTATTCAGCTTGTCATTTTACCTTTCCAATATTTTCACTTAAGTTATTACTATTCTGCTCAATCATAGTATCTGTTCTAAATCATTGTTTTTAAGCTATATTGTAGGATTTCTGCTAAATCATAGTATTTCTACTATATTATATTTTTCTTTCTAAATATAGCATTTCTGCTATAGAATAGTATTTCTGCTATGTTATAATATTTGTGCTAAACTGGAGTATTTTTGCTAAAACATAGTATTTATTTAAAATTACAATATTCATAGTATATTACAGTGTCTCTTTTAAATCACAGCATTTCTGCTATGTTGTACTGTTTTTCTAAATCATAGTATTTCTGTAATGTTTAAGAATGTTTGGCTAAATATATTCTTTCTGTTATCTTATACCATTTCTCCTAAATTCTTGTATTTTTGAGAAGTTATCGTGTTTCTGTTACGTTACAATATTTCTGCTAAGTTCTGCTATGCTATTGTATTTCTGCCAAGTATTATGTTTCCTCTAAGATATTGCAGTTCTGCTAAGTTACTACATTTTAGCAAATTTCCTTTGCTTCTGCAAAGTTTTTACAATTTCTGCAACTTTTCAGCTTTTTCAGCTATTTTTAGCAGACAGTTTCAGCATTACAGCATCCACACTGCATTTTCGCAGGAAATGCAAATTTTTCTAGTTGTGTGGATGCTTTTTGCATCCACACTATTGAGTTCCTGTTTCTCTTTATTCTTTATACTTTATTGTGTGGATGCTTTATGCATCCACACTATTGAGTTCCTGTTTCTCTTTATTCTTTATTATTATACTTTATTATTATTATTCTAGTTGCAACTTTTTGTACTTTTTTGGCACTTATCTACTTCCACAATTTTCAACCGATTTTTACCGTTCAAATTTTAAACTATTCTGCTATTTCTGCTAATGTGCGCTATGACTTTTGGTATTTTTTGGTATTATACTTTTTAAAATATTACGTTTTTTTCCTTTAATTTGTCCCATTGAAATGAATGGGAAACTTCCACAATTCTGCTAAATCTTGCTTGTTTTTGAAACTTATCTACTTTGTCATACTTTCACCTAGAACAACCATTCAAATTTTAAAATGTTCACAAATTATTGGGCTATTCATGAATGATTCAGCTTTTTCATATCTGTTACCGTTTTCATCTTATCCCTCTTTAAGTTTTGAGTTTCTTTTTTTTGATTTTTCACAAAATACATGCGTTGTTATGGTTGCTATGCACTTGGCTTTCAGTGTGCCACTGAAGGTTTTGCAGTCTTCTCTTCATGTCCGAACAACTTCTTGCTACTTGCTCAGTCTTCACTCCACTTCCACAATTTATACATCAAAACGTAGGTATTTTTGCTGGCTTTCAGAAAATGTTACTATCATTGTTGTGGGATTTATAGAATTTTGGCAAATCTCCTCAGACCAACACAAAGTCTGGAAACTCTCCATAGAAAGTCAATGGAGAGTTTGTTCAAAATCACCGCTGGATTTCTGTAATGAGAGGCATATTCGAATCGTCATATCTCCCTAACAAAGCGACGTTAAGACATGAGGCTTGTGCCAATATATCTTCAGACACTCCTGACGCTCACAGTGTTCGATTTTTTTTCTCACCTATTACCATTTGGCCATGAATTGGGTTTGTTTGAGGGTAGGAAATTTGTCCCTCGCTCAGATTTCTTCAGCTTTCAAACTCTGGAAATGAACCACTTTTTTCTCTCGTCATATCTTTTTGATAGATTTCCACAAAGACCTGAAAATTTCCATGATTGTTCACCAAAGCCTGCTGTCTCTTACGGTGAAAGAATTATATCAATACTCCAAATAGATTTAGAGTTAGAAAGCGTTGTTTGAGGGCAAGCCAAGGCAGTTTTCGCTTACCTATACTCAGTTATGGTGCATTAGAAGTCAAATATCTTCAATAATTCATATTTTAATGATAAAGTGTCAACACTTTAAGATTCCCCCATCTCTTCTGAACAAAACGGTGTAAGAATGACCGTTCTAGCCCCTACGGTTAGGAAATTATGGTCATTTGTTTGAGGGGAGTCGTCATTATGAGAAATAGACTGCAAAAGTCCTGTGTCTCTCTGTGCTGCGTGCACCTGTTTTGGCGGGAAAAAGTGCACAGGCTCTCTGATTGGTGGATTCAAATTCAGCAGCTCCCAGGCTGCTTGACTGACCTAGAAACTTACTTCTCTCTCCGTGTGTGTGTGTGTGTGTGTGTGTGTGTGTGTGTGTGACAGAGAGAGAGAGAGAGAGAGAGAGAGAGAGAGAGAGAGAGAGAGAAAGCCTTTTTATGGGATGATCTCATTGTAAGATTCAAATTCAATATATTTAGACTGGTTGACTGAATTGGATCTTGTGTGTGTGTGTGTGTGTGTGTGTGTGTGTGTGTGAGAGAGAGAGAGAGAGAGAGAGAGAGAGAGAGAGAGAGAGAAAGCCTTTTCATGGGATGATGTCATTGTAAGATTCAAATTCAATATATTTAGACTGGTTGACTGAATTGGATCTTGTGTGTGTGTGTGTGTGTGTGTGTGTGTGTGTGTGTGTGTGTGTGTGTGACAGAGAGAGAGAGAGAGAGAGAGAGAGAGAGAGAAAGCCTCTTTATGGGATGATCTCATTGTAAGATTCAAATTCAATATATTTAGACTGGTTGACTGAAATGGATCTTGTGTGTGTCTATGTGTGTGTGTGTGTGTGTGTGTGACAGAGAGAGAGAGGGAGAGAGAGAGTGAGAGAGAAAGCCTCTTTATGGGATGATCTCATTGTAAGATTTAAATTCAATATATTTAGACTGGTTGACTGAATTTGATCCTGTGTGTGTCTGTCTGTGCATGTGTGTTACCATATGTGTACATATTTGTGGTTGTATGACTGTTATACTTTTTTTTGCTGGTTTTTTTTTCATTTAACAATTACATTTGAGGGACCCTTAGCATGTTCAGGATTTTTTCAGCTGTCCATTTTGCTTTTCCAATTTTTCTATTTAGATTATTACTATTGTGCTAAGTCATAGCATTTCTGCTGCTTTCCAGTATTTGTGCTAAATACAGCATTTCTGCTAAATCATACTATTTCTGCTATTTCACAAGATTTGTGCTAAATATAGTGTTTCTGCTAAAAAATAGTATTTCTGCCAAATATAGTATTTTTGATTAATTATAGTTTTTCTACCAAATCATAGTACAGTTTTACTGCTTTTTATATGGCTTCTAAGACAACCAATCATATCCGAGGGCTTGCACATTCAAATTTGCATATTGTTGCCTTCATGGCTTCCCAGCCAGCCAATCATATCTTAGGCCTTGCACATTCAAATTTGCATATTGGGGCAATCATGGCTTCTAAGACAACCAATCATCTATGTCCTATATCTATGATGTTTCATATTTTTATTTTAAATGGTCAACATTTCAAGATTCTCCCATGTTCTTCTGAACACAACGGTCTAAGATTGACCGTTGTAGCCCCTACTGTTAGGAATTTATGGCTGTTTGTTGAGGGGAGTCCTCACTATGAGAAATAGACTGCAAAAATCCTGTCTCTCTCTGTGCTGTAAAAGCCTGCACTTGGTGCACCAGTTTTGGCAGGAAAAAGCACACAGCCCCTCTGATTGGTGGATTCAAATTGAGAATCTCACAGCTGTTTGACTGACCTAGAAACATGCTGTTAACAGCCCCTGTTCACTTGCTGATGTGCTGATGTGTGTGTGTGTGTGAGCCTGAGTGTGGGTGTGAGTGTTTGAGAGAGTGTGTGTGTGTGTGTGTGTGTGTGTGAGAGAGAGAGAGAGAGAGAGACACACACAAAGCCCTTTTTGGGGCAGCATCTCATTGTTTGATAAAAATATAATATATTCAGACTGGTTGACTGGCATAGACCCTGTGTGTGTGTCTCTCTGTACATTTGTGTATCCATATTTGATTTTGTGTGTATTTGTTGATTTGTGTATCCATATTTAATTTTGTGTGTATCTGTTGGCTGTTCTTATTTGTATTTCTAAATGTATTTTTATTTTATTTTTTCACAGGTGAACAAAAATTAGTTTTGAGCAAACTTAACCATGTTCCTTTTTATTCAGCTTGTCATTTTACCTTTCCAATATTTTCACTTAAGTTATTACTATTCTGCTCAATCATAGTATCTGTTCTAAATCATTGTTACTGAGCTATATTGTAGGATTTCTGCTAAATCATAGTATTTCTACTATATTATATTTTTCTTTCTAAATATATCATTTCTGCTATAGAGTAGTATTTCTGTAATGTTTAAGAATGTTTGGCTAAATATATTCTTTCTGTTATCTTATACTATTTCTCCGAAATTCTTGTATTTTTGGGAAGTTATCGTGTTTCTGGTAAGTTACAATATTTCTGCTAAGTTCTGCTATGCTATTGTATTTCTGCCAAGTATTATGTTTCCTCTAAGATATTGCAGTTCTGCTAAGTTACTACATTTTAGCAACGTTCCTTTGCTTCTGCAAAGTTTTTACAATTTCTGCAACTTTTCAGCTTTTTCAGCTAGTTTCAGCAGACAGCTTCAGCGTTCCAGCATCCACACTGCATTTTCGCAGGAAATGCAAATTTTTCTAGTTATTCTAGTTGCCAATTTTTGTACTTTTTTTGGCACTTAACTACTTCCACAATTTTCAGCCGATTTTCACCGTTCAAATTTTAAACTATTCTGCTATTTCTGCTAATGTGCGCTATATCTTTTGGTATTTTTTGCTGTTATACTTTTTAAAATATTAAGCTTTTCATGCAATTTTTTGTCCCATTGAAATGAATGGAAAACTTCCAAAATTCTGCTAAAACTTGCTCATTTTTGAAACTTGACTACCTCCTCATACTTTCACCTAGAACAGCCATTCAAACTTTAAAATGTTTTGAAATTATTGGGCTATTCCTGAGTGATTCAGCTTTTTGATATCTGTTACAGTTTTCATCTTATCCCTCTTTAAGTTTTGAGTTTCATTTTTGTGATTTTTCACAAAATACATGCGTTGTTATGGTTGCTATGCACTTGGCTTTCAGTGTGCCACTGAAGGTTTTGCAGTCTTCTGTTCATGTCCGAACAACTTCTTGCTACTTGATCAATTTTCACTCAACCCCACAAATTATACATCAAAACGTAGGTATTTTTGCTGGCTTTCAGAAAATGTCACTATCATTGTTGTGGGATTTATAGAATTTTCGCAAATCTCCTCAGACCAACACAAAGTCAGAAAACTCTCCATAGAAAGTCAATGGAGAGTTTGTTCAAAATCACCGCTTGATTTCTGTAATGAGAGGCATATTCGAATCGTCATATCTCCTTAACGAAGCAAAGTTACGACATGAGGCTTGTCCCCGTATATCTTCAGACACTCCTGACGCTCACAATTCAAGAATTTGTTTCTCACCTATTACCATTCTGAAATGAGTTAGACTTGTTTGAGGGTAGGAAATTCGTCCTTCGCTCAGATTTCTTCAGATTTCAAACTCTGGAAATGAACCACTTTTTTTCTCTCGTCATAACTTTTTGTTGGATTTCCACAGAGACCTGAAAATTTCCATGACTGTTCACCAAAGCCTGCTGTCTCTTACGGTGAAAGAATGATATTGATACTCCAAATAGATTTAGAGTTAGAATGCGTTGTTTGAGGGCAAGTCAAGGCAGATTTCGCTTGCCTCTACTCAGTTATGGTGCATTAGAAGTCAAATATCTTCAATAATTCATATTTTAATGATAAATTGTCAACACTTTAAGATTCCCCATCTCTTCTGAACAAAACGGTGTAAGAATGACTGTTCTAGCCCCTACGGTTAGGAAATTATGGCCATTTGTTTGAGAGGAATCCTCACTATGAGAAATTCACTGCAGAAATCCTGTCTCTGTGCTCTGTGCTGTGTGTAAAACGGCTGCACCTGTTTTGGCGGGAAAAAGTACACAGCCTCTCTGATTGGTGGATTCAAATTTAGCAGCTCCCAGGCTGCTTGACTGACCTAGAAACTTGATTTTCTCTGTGTGTGTGTGTGTGTGTGTGTGTGTGTGTGTGTGTGTGTGTGTGTGTGTGTGTGAGAGAGAGAGAGAGAGAGAGAGAGAGGGAGAGAGAGTTTTATGGGAGCATCTTATTGTATGATTTAAATTCAATATATTTAGACTGGTTGACTGAATTTGATCCTGTGTGTGTCTCTCTGTGCTTGTGGGACTTTTGCAGCTGTCCATTTTGCTTTTCCAATTTT